>NC_136802.1:26736973-26766973 GCF_951216825.1 Electrona antarctica | reverse complement strand
GTTCCTCCATTTTCAATTCATCAGAACATTAATTAAAGACCTAAAATATACACTTCTAATAAAAAAATAAATCATAGTTACATAGCTAGAAAAAAAGGAAAATGTGTACAGTATAGAAGGTAAAGGGGGGCGGGGGCTTTAACTTTTTTTACAGGGACGAATTGCAGCCACCCGTAAGTAGGCTACTCTTTGAGAGCGGTTTTGAAGGAGTCTAGGGATTCAGATTTCTTAACGGCTGTTGGTTGGGCGTACCACATTTTAGTGGCATAGGATCGAAATGAATTTAACCCGACTGATTCATTTACAATAAGGACAATATCAGTCACCAGAATGAGAGACGTGTGTTTTCAATGAGTTTAACATTCATTAGAAGGACAATATCAGTCACCAGAAGCAGAGACGAGATTAGGACAGGGGTGATCACACTTTTTTTTTTAAACGTGAGCTACTTTCAAAATGACCAGCTCAACCATATCTACCCATTGCTGAAAATAGTAAAAAAGTTAAAAATACCTGAGGGGGGCTTTGGAATAGCTGCGCTGGCATAAGATAATAAGACAGACGCACTTGGAATGGAAAATAGAGGAGGGGAAATGGAATTGTGTTTTATTTGATTTGTTATGTAACTTTTTAATGCTACTGACGTTTGTGCGCAACTGTACTCATGAAAATAAAGTATTGCATTGTGAGTTTGAGCTGACAGGCCCTGTTTGATGTCAATCAATCAAGTCACCTTAATTCAAGAGGCAGATGTGAAAAATTATACATTTTTAGGGGCATGTCATGTGGTCTACCTGCACAGCCTTTGTGATTCTAGTGTACTGGTGGTGATTGCCTTACCCTTTGGGCACCCTTGCATGGAGGACAGTGTGTATCTTTTCAATGAAGTTTGTTGCTGAATGGGTTTAATACATGACAGTATACACTTTAGGATAGTCTGGTCTAATGCATGTAAATATTGAATCATTTGTACTATAGGTCGAGTTTATGGCCATGACAGACTCTCAGAGAGAGAGAGAGTTACGACACCAGCTGACCTTTGGAGGATCAGGTGGACTTTGTTCTGTTTGGATGCAGTGTGAATGAGTTGAGCAACATATCAGCCTTAACAACATATTAGCCTTAACAGCTTCCTCTTTGTTACGCTATCTGCGTGGGTTAAAAAAAAACATTCAAATAAGCACGCTGGTACGCACGTTATCTGCATGCGCAACCCATTCACTGTGTGTGCGTACGCGTACGTATGGAGGTGATATACAGCACGACGCTGCAGCATGGTTTTACTGTTTGTTATGCATGTGTAGGTTCATGATCATTGTCCTTAAGCAGCCCTGCAAACACGCCCGTACGTGGTGCATGTATAGGTTCATGATCATTGTCTAGTGTCTACAGTGGTTCCCAATCTTTTTAGCCCGCGTGACCCAAGAAGACAAATTAGCTGTTTGCCCCTGG
Organism: Electrona antarctica; assembly: GCF_951216825.1. Taxonomy (NCBI): domain Eukaryota; kingdom Metazoa; phylum Chordata; class Actinopteri; order Myctophiformes; family Myctophidae; genus Electrona; species Electrona antarctica. Next base: position 26,765,521 of record NC_136802.1, on the reverse strand, counting down.
GGACCCAAACTAGTGAAAATAGCCGATCTACACTAGCTCAACAACACGTCGATCGGCTTGCAGATCGGCCATTTACCTATACTTCTTAAACATTTGTTTTCTAATTGATGGAATTTCTTAGATGTTTCTTTTATGTATAGAGGGTATGCGCGTGACATCATCATCAAACCCGGAAGTTATGCAGGAATGCCTAATGAGTGGCAAAAAACTACTTTCTGGCCTTGACAGCCCATACATCCAAACAGAAAAGTCCTATCTGATTGCATTAAACAACATTAAACAATGTTAAACTCACTTTTCCTGTTGCTTTGCCACTCGATTTGCCATTCACTTTAAGCATGCGCATACTCTCTATTCATGAAATGACTTAGAGAAATCATTCAAATGATTTGGGAATGATTTTTGATTTCATTTTTTTTAATAAAGGGACCCATAAAAATGTGTCCGCGACCCATGAGTCCCGGGCCCAGTGTGTGGGAACCAGTGGTCTAACACCACCATGTAGTTAACACGCCTCTATATAGAATGGTTTTACTGTTTATTACTTATGGACTCACGTTAATGAAGATTATCTAATAGCAGTTCTGCTCACACGCCTGCATAGCATGTATAGGCTAATGATAGCGAGCACGTCTGTCTGTCTGTCTGTCTGTGGCGACTTTTCTGCCTGTTCATTCACCTATAGGAATACACTAAGGCTGACCTCTCGATCGTTTCTTTTTTTAAGTCGAAGCTTCTAGGCCTAAAAACGAGCCGAATTCGAAGCTTTGTAGTGACTCATGAATCGTGGAGCAGATCTACAAGCTGTCGACATGTCATGCTGCGATGAGTTGTGAAACTGGATTTTTTTTTTTTTAAATAAAATAAAAACTAGATTTTTGCATTTCGTGTCATCGAACGAAGCTTTGAATATTCTTTTTTTTTTTTTTTTGAAAAATGATTGTTACAGGCCAGTCCACACCAAATGTAACTCCTACTCCTTGCAGCAACCATTCTCCCCCAACTGGAAGTTGCAAGGAGTTGCATTGCTGTGGAGTCGACTGACATTTTTATTTAGACAAGCAGCCTCTGTAGCTGTAGACAGATTTAAAGCACAGCACAAGACCTACATATTTATTCACACTCGCTTTTAGTTGATTGTTTTGATCTCTGTGTTTCTATTCTATTCATTATGTCTTCGCTGTTTTGTTACTTTAATGTTGTTTCATTCTTTCTTTATTATTTTTTTTGCTTTATCTGTGAAGTATAGGTAAACAATAACTTATGATGTTAAATAAATTAGCACAACTAAAAATAAATGTCATGATTTATGCGTAACAGAGGAAGCATCTGTGTTATTTTAGATTTTAGTGTCGGCAGTTCAAAAATAGCAGATCTGCAAGCTGCAAAAAAGAATCTTGAACATTTGTGCAAATATGTTTTAATCTTTGCTTCTGGAAGGAATACATATAATTTTGGGGGTCCTTGACATGAAAAGGATTTCAGTAGTAATGAAATAAATTGTCATTGATAGAAAGTTAGTAATGTTTTGGCTGAACTACTCCTTTCATCTTATAGCCGTGATTCTCAAACCATATTATTATTTATTTTGAGGGATCCATATTACAATATATCCATATTTAAACTTTTTGTGTCCCCATCCCCTCCTCGTCCCCCTGATGACACTATATAATACAGCATCGCACAAAAGCATCAAAAGTATCAAAAGTATCAGAATCTACAAGCTTGAAATGTTTCGAGCTTGTAGATCTGCTACTTTCGTGTGTTGAATTTGCATCCTGAAAGGTTTTGGACATATGAGGACAGTTTCCAACAGACAGAGACAACTTATAGCAACATAAAACTGTCAGGATTTAGAATCGGCCTCTGGTCTTAATTGGTATAACTCACTAGTGAATATTACTGAGCATTCAGAGAGCATGGCCTTTTCTCTGAGCGACAGTGGTGGAAAAAGTAGGCCTACTCGCATGTTTTACAGACCTGAAGACGATTCTACAAATGTCTTCTACATCCTGACAGTTTTCTGAAAAACCCCATGTTTCTATGTCAGTGGTTCTCAAACATTCTCATGTCAAGGACTCTCAAAATTATATGTAATTGGCCGCCGACCTCCATCTGAAAATATGTTGTTCCAGGGACCCCCACAGAAGCAAATATTTGGGTTACAAACATTCGCTCTGAAAGAATATATATTCAAAGATTTGCGGGACATGTTCACACTTTTTCAAAAATAGCAGATCTACAAGCTCGCTATGAGCTTGTAGATCTGCTATTGCTACACAATGCTTAAAACACCAAAAGGCATTCCCGTCCAGAATGGGTTAAGTACAATACTGCCATATAGAAATACTCTGTTACAGTCCGGAATTCAAATGTACTTGAGTAAAAGTACAAACTTATTGGCATGTAAAATGTACTTAAAGTAGCAAAAGTAGAAAGTACTCATTATGCAGAATATCTCATTTCAAGTTTTAAAATGTATATATATTTTTGAAAGTATAGCAGATCTACAAGCTCACAATGTGTTGCGTTGTGACACATTGTGAGCTTGTAGAGCATCTATTTTCAAACGGCCGAAATGTATATAGGGCTGAAGTGGTTAACGAATGTTTTGTAATAGTAATCAAAATCTACAAAGTAATAATTAGCAACTAAAGTTTTAAAATAAATGTAGTGGAGTAGAAGTAAACTTATTGGAAACTGGAAATACTCCAGTAAAGTGCAAATACCTCAAAATTGTACTTAAGTACAGTAGTTAAGTAAATGTTACTTCTGAGCGGTATAGGTTCGATCTCCCTTAATCGGAGGACAGACGTGTAAAGTTTCAACACAATAACGTTTTAATTGCCACAGTTCAAGGAAGCCTGTATTCAGTTCCTCATGTATCGTTGGAACAATGAGTAAAAAAATAGTCAAACCAACAGCTTATTAATGACATTTAATAATTCTACGTTGCGTGTATGGCGAACAGATTCCTTACCGTAGCGGTCGGTGGGTCTGTCTGGCGGTGTCTGTCTGCGCGACTGTCCAACTAGGAAAGTGACCAGACCGGTCGTGGCCGTGTGCTTTTTATAGACCTGAGTCCCTGAGAGGGGGGGAGGAGGGGGGGTCGTGTCCGCATATAGAGCTGCAGGGAGCATGTGGATGGTGCACGCCTCGCACCAAAACGTAGAACCCTGCAGAGACACACAGAGAGAGAGAGAGAGAGAGAGAGAGAGGGGGAGACTTTAAAGACATTGTGTACTTTTCAATGAGAAAGGCTGGGAAGTAACTATAAGTGCATTTTACTTAAGTACACGTTTGAGATATTTTTGTACTTGACTTTTTTACCTCTTTACTCCAATACAATACAATTTCCAATACTTTTATTCCTGTATTTGTATATTGTATATGTATATTCCTGACTTTTCTTACTGTTTTTATTATTGGCATGTATTGGATGCTACTATACTAACACAGTTATGTCGCTTTGTGCATTGCATTGGATTAACGCCATCGAGTTATAACTTTGTTGTACACTTTTCTTGTGTCCAATGAATCTATGAATCCATCCATCCATCCTCCACTATAGCAGTGGTTCCTAAAGTGGGGTCCGGGGTCCCCCAGGGGTACCTGAGGGAGTTCCAGGGGGTCCCCAGCTAAATGAAAGTTTGTTTGTTCCATTTGTACACTCTCATAGTTAAATTAACATTGCTTTTACACTATACATGGGGGTCCCAGAGATAGAAATGCCATTAAATGGGGGTCCGTAGACTAATGCATGTCAAACTGGGGGTCCTTGAAATGAAACGGGTTGAGAATCACTGCTAGAGCCGTAAAGATCTTCTCTTATGGGGTCCCTGGCATGTCTTTTCAAATGGGGGTCAGCGGGCTCATCAGTGTCAATTTGGGTGACATGAAAACGTTTGGGAACCACTGCACTATAACCGGTTTCAAATATGCCTCACTACATATATTCTGAAAAAATGTAGTTAATGATTATTATTACTAAACATACATTAACCGCTTCAGCCCTATTATATAGCGGCTATATATAATAGCGAAATGACGAAATGTATAGGCTATATTATATAGCCTATACATTTCGTCCATTTGAAAATAGCAGATCTACAAGCTCGACTTTATGCGTGCACTTGTCAGACGGTCCCTAACTCTCAGAAGGTCATAGTTCACTAGCAAGGAGATATACGAGAAAGGCCAACACACGTGCTCGCACCCACGCACGCAAACGCACACACACACACACACATACAAACAGACGCACACGTGCACACGCTTAGCCTTTACAGTGGGCCGGTCACAAATTCTTGCCCTTTGCATACTGTACTGGTCACTCGCACGTACACACACACATGCGCGCGCACACACTGTGTATATACTGTGCAATGAAACTAAGAGAAGTGTGAGAACTATACACTATAGAGTGCTATGTCTACATAACATGCATCTAAATGGCATAAGTTGAGCCTTAAGGTCTCCTCACAACCTTCTCATGTTCTACTATACAAATAGCTATAGTAACCAACACACACACACACACACACACACGACAGGGTGGACATGCGGTACAGCACGGCCCTTTAACTTGAGGTTAAATATAAACATCACATGACACACAGACAGACAGACAGGTTCAAGTTCAGCCGAGGGAGGCAGCTAAGCCAATGCTCATCGATGTACTCAGTACAGTGGAAGCAAATACTCATCGATGTATACTCTGTACAGTGGAAGCCAATACTCATCGATGTACTCAGTACAGTGGAAGCTAATACTCATCGATGTACTCAGTACAGTGGAAAGCCAATACTCATCGATGTACTCACTACAGTGGAAGCCAATACTCATCGATGTACTCAGTACAGTGGAAAGCCAATACTCATCTATGTACTCAGTACAGTGGAAAGCCAATACTCATCGATGTACTCAGTACAGTGGAAGCAAATACTCATCGATGTATACTCTGTACAGTGGAAGCCAATACTCATCGATGTACTCAGTACAGTGGAAGCTAATACTCATCGATGTACCCAGTACAGTGGAAGCCAATACTCATCGATGTACTCAGTACAGTGGAAAGCCAATACTCATCGATGTACTCAGTACAGTGGGAAGTCAATACTCATCCATGTACTCAGAACAGTGTGGGCGAGGGGTAGTCATCGATGTACTCAGTACAGTGTGGGCGAGGGGTAGTCATCGATGTACTCAGTACAGTGTGGGCGAGGGGTAGTCATCGATGTACTCAGTACAGTGTGGGCGAGGGGTAGTCATCGATGTACTCAGTACAGTGGGAACTGCACTCCTCCCACCTCACTGTTTGATGTCTGTGCTGCTACCGTGTGCGCACGCGGGTGCGTGTGTGCATGCGCTCTGGGGGTGTGTGTGTGTGTAGTTTGAATAATGTGTTTAAAACAGTGACTGCTCATGGACACACTGGAAAACTGCTGTTTGGCTGCCATCTAGTGTTCACCAGCAGACACTACATGTGTCTGAAGATAATGGATGATGTAAATCAGTTGTCCAGTTCTCAAACCTTTTCATATCAAGGACCCCCCCCCAAAAAAAATAATGTCAGGGACCCCCATTTGAAAATATGTTGTACCAGGGATTGGACATATTTAATGTGCCAGGGACCCCCAGAAGATACAATTTATGTTAAGAAATTCAACATTATTATAAACTATGCAAACATTTACCCGAGACTTTTCCAAAAATGTATAGCCACTGTAAACTTGTCTGACAGTAGGCCTACTACACTAGTGAAACACTGAGTCTGCAATTTCCCCTATCCAATAAGCTTTCTATCAGGTGCATAACATCCAGGCACAAAGGTTTTTTTTCTCTCCATTTGCAGCCAAACTGTGTGGCAGATTACCCTGCCACTGACAAATATACAGACTTATATAACAATGTTTCCTGTTCTCCCCTATATGTCAAATATGTATCAATAAGGTCACAATGGGTTAAAATCTCACCTTCATTATTTAAGTTAAGTAAGTCATGTTGTTTTGAAAATGTTTGACATGTGTTACCACAGTGCTTCCTGGTTCTGACCTAACCTCGCCTCACCAGGCTTTCCACCACCCCGGAGGAAAAGTTCTGACCAAGGAAGCTTTGAGAAGAAAGGGAAGTGGTCACGTGGGCTGCGCCATGACACTTTCATGGAGGCTTTCATGGGAGCCAAACTACACTGGTTCTGACCCTGGTTCTGACTAGGTAGGCCTTTTATAGTGCCTGACTGACTCCACTGTAGGGAGCATGCTTGGTCCATCCCACCTGATCAAACTGTGTTTTTGTAAATAATTATGTGAATTATTGTGGGAAATGTGTAATGCTAAATGTGTAAGGAAAACATAATTTAAAAAAAATTAACGCTGTGGCTTATAGTTGGTTAAAGTGCCTGCATGTTAAACATCTGCATTACTTAATTTACAAGAACTCTACACAATTAGAGAATGTAGAAGAATTGTTATTTTGATCAACGTTTGCCTGTTCTCTCTCCTAAAGGTACCAACATCAATACAGCATGGAATTGTGGACAAAATCTTATCCAACGACAACAACATATTATTTAGTTTTGGGCCTGAGGCTAAATGTCATCAAATGGTGGTCCGTGGATCAAAGTCTGAATAAATAATTGACGTTGACATGAAAAAGGTTGAAACCACTGCTCTAAATGCACTAACCTCAGTCCTTGGAGGATGAGACTGGACTGTTTGAGGACATTAGTGTTGATTCAAACCATCTGCTATTTTCAATTGGCCGAAATGTACAATATTACTATATATTATTAGTGGTGTGTTTTACAATGTAGGCATTTATCAGACGCTCTTAATCCAGAACGATTTACAGTAAGTAAGCTTGAACAACACATGGTATCAAATACATGAAAAATAGTCATCAAGAATCATACGTGAGCTAAGAACCAGTGGAATATCTATATATAATGAAATGTGTATACTCTATAGACTAGAGTATCTACAACATAACTAGTAACTAAAGTTTTTAAATAAATATAGTGGCGTAAAAGTACAATATTTGGATCCAAGATGGAGTGGAGTAGAAGTAAAACATACTTGAAATACTCAAGTAAAGCACAAATCTCTATAAATTGTACATAGTTAGCCTATATACTACTTAAGTAAATTTACTTTTCCACCACTGATTGTTTGATGCTGGAGAGAATATTGTGAGCCTAAACATTAAACAATATCCTGTATTTTGGTGGAGTGTGTGTTGTCACTCGCATGCATGCACGCGCGCACGCACGCACGCACGCACGCACGCACGCACGCACGCACGCACGCACGCACACACACACACACACACACACACACACACACACACACACACACACACACACACACACACACACACACACACACACACACCATGTTACACCACACAAATGTGGTCTTATCACATCCACACTGCCGGCAGGTCACATAATCCGTTCACCAAATGTGGTGTAACCTAAAGGGGTGCCGTTTTGACTTGCGGCATTCTGAGGATAGTTTTTGTCTGTTTTCAAAAAGTTACCTGCTGGTCTTAAGACAGATGGACGCACGGGTGGGCACACAGGCAGGCAGGCAGGCAGACAGGCAGGCAAGGCAGGCAGGCAGGCAGGCAGACAGACAGACAGACAGACACAGACAGACAGACAGACAGACAGACAGACAGACAGACAGACAGACAGGCAGGCAGGCAGGCAGGCAGGCAGGCAGGCAGGCAGGCAGGCAGGCAGGCAGACATGCAGGCAGGCAGGCAGGCAGGCAGCCAGGCAGGCAGGCAGGCAGGCAGATGGCCACTAGATGGCAGCAACAGTCTGGGGAGACAATAGCCGATCTACAAGCTTGTATTGTAGCCTTGGAAACCCAGATGTAAATCGGTGCTATTTGACCGAACTGTCCTCACTCCTTGTCCTTAATTGTAGATCAGCAATTTAATCCAACTGTCGCCAACACCTTGGCCATTTTAATTAAACTCTAAACACAATGCAGAAACTGTTTGTTCAATTTATTCACTTTAGATTCTGTATTTCAGCATTGTGTCACTTGATCACTTCATCACTTCAAAAAAACAAACCTTTTATTACATTTTATAACAGCTGAATATAAAATAGAAAAACAAACATGAATCATATAGTACAAGGAAATATAAGGAAACATTTCATCCAGAAAAACAATAATAATAAGGCGATCATCTTCTAAGGCCTGTATATATGATATGAATGAGACATTAGTATAGAAACAGTTTTTAGTCAAAAACAAAAAACAATACGATGTGTCATATAGATCTGTGGTTCCCAAACGTTTTAGCCTGTGACCCAAAAGAGAAATGATACATTACCCCAACTTAGTGACAATAGCAGATCTACAAGCTCACAACGTGGCGCTAAGCTTATAGAGCGTCGCAGTCCTGCCCCCTCGAGAGACCCGGAAAAGAATTCCCCGTTCATTTTCCTCAGACAAAAAGTATTTATTTAAACACGTTTACGCCACGGACAAAGCCAACTCGAGTTGTGATAAATCATGACAACAAACACAATGTTTTGGGCCGAACAAATAATGAGAAAGAAGAAAAAAAGGCAGGATACATCGGCCCAAAACATTGTGTTTATTGTCATGATTTGTCACAACTCGAGTTGGCTTTGTACGATGCTTAAAAGGTCTTTAAATAAATACTTTTTGAAATGTCTATGGGAAAAATGCATTGGGAATTATTTCCTGGGCCTGGCGTCGTCATGAAAGGGGGCGGGACTGCAACGCTCTATAGTTCGGCTAATTTCACTAGTTCTAAAAATATGTATTTTCTAATTTATGGAATTTCTTAGATTTTTCTTAGATGTTTTCCTGAAATTACTGGGGGAAAAAAACATTGAATTTGTTTTTAATTCATGAAAAGTTTTGCTTTTTTTGGGGAATGTTTTTTGAAAATGCTTTGAAATAATAAACCAAATTTAGGAAACAAAATACTAAGGGGACCCATATAACAATGTGTCCCACAAATGGCTCCCGACCCACTGTTTGTGATCCACTGCTATAGACCGCCCATCCAATCGGGAAGCCTCACAGCTTGCTCTCGTAGGTGGCGCCCGTCTTCTCCTGGCCAATCAGAGTGTTGTCTGGATGAGTAGCCCCGCCCTCTGGCTCCTCAGCTGAGGGAGAATGAACATAGATATTTAAAAAAAATAGATGCATGCATAAATGATTACACACACTTCAAAAATACATGTATGTTATTTACACACATTCATACGGCATACCCTCCCACACATGTGACCCTTGCTCTCTCATGCACACTCACAACTCACATCTCTCTCTCTCTCAGCAAAGAGCAGGATCATGGATGTATACGGGGCAGTGGGGGGCGCGTATAGCTTGTATAAGTAAATGATGTGTCAATAAAGTGTTATTTGCTTTCTTAACCTCTCCATCATCTCAGGACAAATACCGAATGACCTTCTTATCTCTATCTTTACTTTAATCTGCCCCCATGTCAACACGCACACAAACGCACCAGATTGTTTCGACACTATAGTATGCCTGGGCCCAGGGTTTAGCCATACATGTATGAAGCAGATCTACAAGATCACAATACGTTGTGAAGCTTGTAAATGGTCTGTCTATATATATATATATATAGGGTGATGTCAGCTAAATTGGGCCGCTTTTTGGTAATTAGCCTGGGAATCTAAGAAAAAGCGACACATGACACTAAATTGGGTTTATATGATTAACATTGGCTGTTTTCAATATGTTTGAGTTACATTTATATAATACAAAAATAATAGTTTAGGCCCTACAGCTTTTGAAACATAAGCTGTCACATATTTTTTTAGATTTTGCATTTTCATGTAAATTGAGCCACCTGATCAGCTGAGCTGGGCCACATTTCGCGTGCGTGCGTGCGTGCGTGCGTGCGTGCGCACATACCTTTGACCTGCCTGTGTAACAGTCTCGGGGCAGACAGACCGATGCCCAGCGCTCCGATCGGAGCCGTGCAGAGGATCGCTAACACGGCTAACGTTAGCACGTCCTCTCCAAACTTTATCAGAGTCTCGTCTCCGACCTCGCGGGCCATGTCGAGAGCCTTGGAGCCAATAGCGGCCTGGATGGAGTGACACGCACGCATGCACGCACATAAACACACACACACACACACACACACACACACACACACACACACACACACACACACACACACACACACACACACACACACACACACACACACACACACACACACACACACACACACACACACACACACACACACACACACACACACACACACACACACACAAATTATTTTATTTGGATCAGCACAAAAGACGCAATACATAATAGATCCAAACGCTGATCAGAAGAAATGTCTGGTTTGACCACATTAAGACGGACGGACGGACGCACGGACGGACGGACGGACAGACAGACAGACAGACAGACAGACAGACAGACAGAATACCTGTACGGTAGCTTTAGGCAGCCATGCTATAGAGATGAACAGTTTCTCCTTCAGGTTGAATCCTCCGTAATGAACCACGGCGAACGTTACCAACAGTCTGACTATCAGGCCAATCAATATGCAGGCTAGACCTAGACCTGCATGGGAGACAGGGAGAGAGAGAGAGAGAGAGAGAGAGAGAGAGAGAGAGAGAGAGAGAGAAGAACATTCACACACTGTGGTGGCAGAGCAGTTCCATGTTTTTGTCAGGTGGTGAAACCTGACTTATGAATGCTCATGACAATGGCACCCCTTTTTCCCTCGTTTCTTATCCATTTTTACCTCCTTTATGATGAATTCCTGTTCTGTTCTTTGGCTAAATAGAAGTGTATATTTGTACGTCTCTAAATGTTTTGATGAATTGAAGGTGGAGCCTCTTGTAAACAAGTGTAATGCTTTATTGGGTCGTCCACTCACAGTTAACAGTTTTTGTATTGAGTTGTGCTTGAAATGTACTGTAATTCTGCAAAGTGTTAATAAATACTTCAATCATTCAAGAACAGTACGTATGGTTCAGTACGGTAGAACAGAGTGGGCGGAGCTTACGCACAGTGTTGGGGTTGAGTTTAGAGATAGTGATCTCTGCACCAATCAGAGCAAAGAGGCGTGGCTTACCCACAGTGCTGGGGTTGAGTGTAGAGATGGTGATCTCTGCACCAATCAGACCAAAGAGGAGGGGCTGGAAGATGTCCCAGGCCCGGCCCACAATGGCAGCGACAGGAGCCTGGGAGGGACAAAACACCCACGGTTCAATTCGGAAACTAAAAGCAAAGGGGGGACATTAATGCCCGCAGCAGATAATAACAATAATAATATATGTTATTATTACCACTATTGATTCATTCTTCCGTCAATTTCTTTTCAGAGCATACTCTTATTTTGACGGCCAAAAACTAACGTGTCCAACGCTCTCATTTTAATACATACATTTTGTAACCGTGAAAATGAAATGAAATGAAATTAAATAAAAGATAATGATAATAATAGTAGTAGTATAAACCTTATCAGTGCTCCAGCCCAGGGCAGCCAGGAAGGACAGAACCAGAGTACACAGACCTCCTGCTCCAGCGAACCCCACAACGTGACTGAAGAACACTGCAAACACACACAGTCCTAGAAGCATGGAGGTACGCCTGATGACCACATCATCCTACATGCACGCACGCACACACACACACACACACACACACACACACACACACACACACACACACACACACACACACACACACACACACACACACACACACACACACACACACACAGTTATAGAACACACACAGTCCTAGAAGCATGGAGGTACGCCTGATGACCACATCATCCTACACGCACGCACACACACACACGCACTCACACACACAGTTATAGAACAGTAAGAACACACACAGTCCTAAAAGCATGGAGGTTCTTCTAATGACCACGTCATCCTGTGCACGCACACATACGCGCACACGCACACACACACACACGCGCGCGCACACACACACACACAAACAATATCAGTATTTATATGAATTACAGCCCTCATCCCTCTGACATCACTCACTGTATGCACAGTTGCACACACACACACACACACACACACACACACACACACACACACACACACACACACACACACACACACACACACACACACACACACACACACACACACACACACACACACACACACACACACACACACACACACACACACACACACACACCTGGTCTTTAGAGGGGAATAGGCAGACAAACAGTCCCAGGATGAATCCAGCGACCATTCCTCCAACCACCTCCAGAACTCCTTTTAGGATGTTCATCCATGTAGCTCCTAATTAACATGTAAACATTATAATAATTATGTAATGTAATGTAATATAATAGAGGGTATGCGTGCGACATCATCATCATACCCGGAAGTTATGCGGGAACGCCTACTGAGTGGCAAAAAACTACTTTCTGGCCTTGACAGCCCATACATCCAAACAGAAAAGTCCTATTTGATTGCATTAAATTACTTTAAACTTTAAAATGAAATGTACTTTGTCACTCGTTCTGCCATTCACTTTATGCATGCGCATACCCTCTATATAACCACTTCCAGAACTGTGCGTGTGCGCGCGTGTGTGTGTGTGTGTGTGTGTGTGTGTGTGTGTGTGTGTGTATACCAGTAGAAAAGGCCACTCCCAGACATGTAGAGAAGCCCGTTATGGCCAGGATGTCATCAAAACTCCCAGCAGCCATCAGTAGAGTGGGGATTCCCTAGAAACAACACATTATATATGAGAACTACAACTCCCAGCAGCCATCAGTAGAGTGGGGATTCCCTAGAAACAACACATTATATATGAAAACTACAATTCCCAGCAGCCATCAGCAGAGTGGGGATTCCCTGAAACAGTTCACATTATACACAGAATATATAACCTAATAATTGAAATCCTCTTAGCAGACCTTGTATTGAACTGTACTTTCCTGTGATTTTTTTAAACTGTTATAAAGAATTCAATCAATCAATCAATCAAAACATTTTATTTTGCCCAGGCGGTGGCATAACCGTCTGGGCACCCGAATGGGAATCCAGTCGCAGTGTGCCGCGGGTTCGACTCCCGAGCCCGACACGGCCTTTACTGCATGTCTTCCCCCATCTCTCTCCCGTTTCCTGTCAGCCTACTGTCTGTCCCTTCAAAAACCAATAAAAGGCGTAAGCCGCAAAAAAAATATCTTAAAAAAACAAAAAAACAAAAAACAAAATGCATTGCTGTATTGAAATTTGGAACATTTCCAAAGACACTTTTTCACATTCTGTTAACACCCCGAATGCCCGGGATTATTTAATCCATTAAATCATAGCGCCCAGCGATTTATAGCAGCCGAGCACATTTAGCGACGGACCAGGCGCTATCCCGGATGTAGCTGAAGTAGCTTGATGTAGCCAAAACACTCCCGAGGCGATCGACAACAACGGGAGGTATGATTAATTCTAACGCGACTAGCGACAGGACCGCGATGGGCCGTCTAACACATAATCTTTGCTTAGAATTGGACGGAATGATTTAGATCAAGAGTTATTCACGTTTTAAGATTTTCGATCTGATCGGCTAAAATGGGGGGGGGGACATTTTCGATGACGTCCCACCGGAAACAACATCGAATGTTGCGCAACAGACACTCCCAGCCTGTGGAGCGATGGGATCGGTTTTGATATCAATAGATCTCCGTCCTCAGCACTGGGCGTTACTATTTGATAGGACCATTTAATGTTATTCAATTTGATGTTAACCAGAGCTTGTGACTATAACAACTACACTGGATCCTTTGGAACTGTAATACTCCTTTTTTCCATTTCCTGAAAAGTGACAGTTTTGAACACATCCAGTACCTTTTCCGTTCCTAGCCCCTCCCTCTGTAACAACAGCATGGATGGAACCACCACTGCTGGAGACACTGCTGATAGCACAAACCTGGGGAGAGAGAGAGAGAGAGAGAGAGAGAGCGAGCGAGCGAGCGAGAGAGAGAGAGAGAGAGAGAGAGAGAGAGAGAGAGAGAGAGAGAGGGAGGGAGGGAGGGGAGGGAGAGCGAGAGAGAGACAGAGACGGAGACAGAGACAGACAGAGACAGAGACAGAGAGAGAGAGTAACTACATTGTTTTATTTTTGATTGTCTTGTTCCACTTCTGCTTTGGCAATGTAAACGTACATTTTCTCATGACAATAAAGCTCCTTTGAATTTAATTAAAATTTGAGAGAGAGAGAGAGAGAGAGAGAGAGAGAGAGAAATGATGTTTCCCATGCTAATAAAAACAAATACCGTGCGTGTGTGCGTGTGTGCGTGCGTGTGTGCGTGTGTGTGTGTGTGTTACCCCAGGATGAAGCCCCACACCCAGGGCAGCTTGAGCAGGAAGTGAGAAACGATGGCGATGACACACGCCTCCATGACACACGGACCCACTGCCACACGCACACACACCCCCTTGAGACGCTTCAGAGCCTAGTACACGCACGCACGTACACACACACGCACGCACACGCACACACACACACACACACACACACACACAACAATCAAATTGAGTCTGATAATGTATCGTGCATGTTCACATCATGTATACTTAGTTTACATTACTTAAGACCATTTTTCAAACATTACATCCCAGACAGAACAGTACAGATGTGTGACCTGTATCCGAACATACGGTGGATACCCAGTGCAATGTACACTTCATTACAATTTACAATTTAGGCCTTTATCAGACGTTCTTAATCCAGAGTGATTTACAGCAAGCAAGAACAACACATGGTATCGTGTGTAGAAATAGTCATCAAGGATCATAAGTAAACCAAGAACTTATCATCAGTCTAACAGTAGAATATATATAAAAAAGAAAACTAAAATCTGTTCCTACTAATAATAATAATAGTAATAAAATAACATTGAAACGATAAACACTATAGTAGGAAAGATCAGTCTCTGGGCATCTGTCTACAACATGATATATACATGACATTCTACATGTGTTGTTCTTGCTTACTGTAAATCGCTCTCGATTAAGAGCGTCTGATAAATGCCTACATTGAAAATTGCGTGTGTGCATGCATGCGTGGCGTGTACCATAGGGTCCAGCCCCAGCCCAGCTCTGGTCAGAATGATGGCCAGAGCGATGTTCCTCAGTGCCGCTGACCAGTGAGTGTCGATGTAGACCGCGTCTGTCACGTACGGGACGTTACGTAAGACCAGGCCCGCTAACAGCATGCCTGTACACACACGCACACACGCACACACACACACACACACACACACACACACACACACACACACACACACACACACACACACACACACACACACACACACACACACACACACACACACACACGCGCGCACACAATGGAATGAGGAAAAAATAATCATCCACATGAATTTCCATACATTAAAGTTTCCAATAAACCATTACTCTCTCGATGCCAGACTGTTGTTACGGCTCACTCCTTCATGCAAATTGTTATTGTTATTTGGATCAATGTTTGCCTGATAACAGGCAAACAAAAAAAATAGCAATTATTTGACATTGTCTAATTGTGTAGACTTCTTGTTAATTAAGTAATGCAGACGTTTAACAATTATTTATCTCTTGAGAGCACAACCCAGGTTATGGCAATATTACTAATCACCTCACTGTGCATTAAATGAAAACTTGTGTCAGACGGTCATTAAAGTTGATTGAGTTGGATATTGTTTCTCCCTCGAACATGTCCTCGTATTTCTAGTTTATTGAAATAATGTCATGCACATTTTGTCCAGTGCATAGCCTACTGCAGGCCTGGTTGACTAGATTTAGAAGACATTTTGAAGCTCTTGCTACTGAAATGAGCGATTATTTATATGGAGAAATCCTGTCATTTAACATGCATCTCAATGGATGAGAAGCACAGCTTGCATCGCCTGCAGAGTAGTGGGTGGGGCTTAGCGAAGGGTCCATAATTGGCACCAAATTACGAAGATAAGGTTGTTGCAGTTTTCTGAAAAACCCAGTGGTGCTCAAACTATTTCATGTCGAGGACACCCAGAATTATCTGTGTTTGGTCTGAAAATATTTTGTTCCAGGGACTTCCCCCAGAAGCAAAGATATGAGTTAAAAAAACGTTTGCTGTGAAAGAATATTCAAAGATTTTCACCACATTTTCAAAATCGCAAATATACAAACTTGTAGCATGGCACTCGGAGCCACGCTATGAGCTTGTAGATCTGCTATTTTTCAATGGCTAAAGTGTAAAATAATGGTTAAAGTGCATGGTTATAGAAGCTAAGGTGACACACACACAGATGCGTTCCAGGTCTTAATGATTTAAACCCAGTATCCCCCTATAGCCAATGAAAAGTGGGTCGTACCAAGTAGCGGCGGGAACGGGGGCAGTGTGGGCAGTTGGACCATTCCGACCAGCTTCCCTCCGAGCACGGCGCAGATGAAGAGGATGACGATGCCGAAGAGGTTTCCTCCCGGTAGACACTCCTTACCGGTGATGGACCACACCACTCCATAGAGGAGAAACAGGAGACACACTGAGGAACAGACAGACGCACACACACACACACACACACACACACACACACACACACACACACACACACACACACACACACACACACACACACACACACACACACACACACACACACACACACACACACACACACACACACACACACACACACACACACACACACACACACACACACACACACACACAGTGTTAGAGACCACCACCCATAGTCTCGCCTGGCCAGACTGTTGCCTCTCACAATTTTCAAATGCTTCCGTCATACAGTCTGGAGAATGGAAGCTAGTAAAATACAATAAAATATAAAGCAGCAGTGACGCCTCCTCCCAACTTCCGTTTCGTCTTTACTGTCGCACCAATGTATCCTAATATAAATGGATATCATCTAAGCATATAGGTTATAGCTTTCTGCTTAGCAGAAGAAAAAAACAAACAAAAAAAGAAAAGCTCTAAAGATATTTTAAAATGTATTTTTGTGAACACAAATGGCAGCTTCCTTACTCGGATTTCGGGAGGTGTAGTTCCAGACTCTATATACTGTAGCATTCAGAGGGGGGTGTAGTTCCAGACTCTATATACTGTAGCATTCAGAGGGGGGTGTAGTTCCAGACTCTATATACTGTAGCATTCAGAGGGGGGTGTAGTTCCAGACTCTATATACTGTAGCATTCAGAGGGGGGTGTAGTTCCAGACTCTATATACTGTAGCATTCAGAGGGGGGTGTAGTTCCAGACTCTATATACTGTAGCATTCAGAGGGGGGTGTAGTTCCAGACTCTATATACTGTAGCATTCAGAGGGGGGTGTAGTTCCAGACTCTATATACTGTAGCATTCAGAGGGGGGTGTAGTTCCAGACTCTATATACTGTAGCATTCAGAGGGGGGTGTAGTTCCAGACTCTATGGGCTGTATTTTGCGTGTCTTAAGTACCAGGTCTTATTACTTAACTTAAGACCTGGAGGCGTGGTCAATGCTCTTTGGCCACTCAGAATAGCCAAATAGCATTGATCACGCCTCCAGATCTTAAGTTAAGTAATAAGACCTGGTACTTAAGACACGCAAAATACAGCCCTATATACTGTAGCATTCAGAGGGGGGTGTAGTTCCAGACTCTATATACTGTATCATTCAGAGGGAGGTGTAGTTCCAGACTCTATATACTGTATCATTCAGATTGTGGAATACAGTAGTTGTCTGGCTATGCGAGACTACATCATCCCAAACAGACAGACAACGACGGCCACCTGTTTTAAGGGTCGCCAGACAGACAGACAGACAGACAGACAGACAGACAGACAGACAGACAGACAGACAGACAGACAGACAGACAGAGTGTTATTCTATTCATAATGATTCATCTGACAGAAACTATTTATATGAATGCGCTTGCACGCGCGCGCACACACACACACACACAATTTATGTATGTCCACATAAACAGAAGTACAAGGAAGCAGAAGGGAGCAGAAGGCTGATTTTTGGCTGAACGTGGTTTCGTCAGTAAAAGTTTTTTTCTCAACTGATTCTTGTAGCTTGGGGTCACCTCTTAATAATTCAAGAGGGTGCCGGCGGTGATATCCCTTGGGCATATTTAGCTATTAACCCCTTAATGCCCTAAACACAAAAAATCCACCCAAAATAGAGTGTTATGGCATTTCATGCAAAATACTTGGTCTAAATGCATCAAATTTGCTTTCTACAGTGTTTATGAAAGTGGATATGCACAATGTATTTGATTTATGATTAATGCATTATTAATTAATTCTTATTAACCCCTTCATGCCCGAAAATCCCCAAATTCCATAAAATATATCTTTTGAGATTGTATGCACAATAATCATGTCAAATGTATCAACTTTGCTTTCTACAATCTGTATTAGTGAAACTGTAGCATATTTCTTTTCAGGTGGTGGCATATTAACCCTTTCAGGCCATCTATCGAGCATCTTGCACCAAACTTTGCCCACAAAAGTAGTTTTGTGGGCAATTTTGTGTAGTTTTGTAAAATAAAATGTAAAATGTACTATTTAATAAAAAAGATGTATCCGCCTTGATGATTTTATTATACAGTATGAGCCTACAGTAGGTTCACTATTAGCTGTAAGTGGGCTTTCTGGAGTTTTGTCAGATGTTTTTGCCAATTTGTTTAATGGGAAAGAAGTTCCTTGAGATTGTGCGTGCGTGCCCTGCAGTTGATTGCTGCAGAGCTAGTGCTACAGAATGGGATCGTATAGATGGACCAGAGGCAGAGGACCTGATGAGAGCCTTGAGTCAGATTGCAATAGCTGTTGTCATACATCTAGTCTTAACATGAGATGACTGACTTCTCCATCTTCTGATGTTATGGCCTCTACTACCTGAAAAGCTACCTCCACATGTTCAAAGTTATTTTTATGTGACACCACCCATTGGAGGATGGACTGGTCGGTGGACCAACCAGTTCATATAACCTTCATGAGGTACGGCCACAGTGCAGGATGGAATATTTTAATAACATTGAAGCAAGAGACCCTGAAGACCTTGGCCCTGAGTTGTCACATCTGCTCCAAGATTGATCAGACATGAAAGATAGGGAAGAGGAGGACAGAGATACTGCAAAGTCTTTTCCCATGTCTGATTTCCACACTCCTCATCTTGTGCTATAGGCATTCCAAGTGCCATTTGGACCTTCAGGGCCTGTTCCGTTAAGGAAACTATGGAGGAAACTAGACTATAGCTACTATTCTGGGAGAAAATAACTTACAGGTAGCTGCTCTACCAATAAACACATCAATCATTAATTGAGAATGTTAAGAGCCCACTTTTAAGCAGCTTTGTGGCAAAATGTCGATGGGCATCTTCCACCAGCATGGGACCCAGAGTAGTTTGGATGGAAAAAGAGATCTATCAGGCCACTGAGCCCTATACCAATCTACAGGTACCTAAAGATTACAAACCTACCCCAGATGACATTTGTGCAATTAAAAAGTGTGGCTAGCTGTAAGTAAGAGTGAAAACCTGTGTATATGGTTTCTGTTGATGTTTTAGTGTAGAATGTTTACGGATAAGCCTGAAAGAGTTAATTCATAGGAAAGAGTTAATTCATAGGAATTCACAGCCAGCCAGTCAGTCAGTCAGTCAGTCAGTCAGTCAGTCAGTCAGTCAATAGGAGAATAGCTGACATACTTGTCAGACACAGTAGATATCATGGATAAATGAAACACGCCTCCTCCAAATTGATCGGCTACCTATAATGGCTGATACTGAGCAGTATACCTTGCTAGGTGCTTGTCTCTCCTTTTGGAGAGGCCGGCCATTTGTAGGTCCCTCACAACATGCCCTTCTATAGGCTATACCAAAGATACAAACTAAAAGTTTACATCTGCAGCCTAGCTGTGATATGGTCTGCTTTAGCTGGTGATATTTCAGAACTTTGGTTAGAATGGTTTCTTCTAAGGCCCAAACCACACCAATGATTCGTCATGCAACTCCTTGCGAACACACACACACACACACACACACACACACACACACACACACACACACACACACACACACACACACACACACACACACACACACACACACACACACACACACACACACACACACACACACACACACACGCTCACCCTTGGTTACGAGCACGTTGATCAGACCCTGAGGGCGAGGGAACCTGTCCTTCATCGTCTCCCAGCATGAGGAAGACTCTGGTGGAGCTACCTACACTCACACACGCGCACGCGCACACACACACACACACACACACACACACACACACACACACACACACACACACACACACACACACACACACACACACACACACACACACACACACACACACACACACACACACACACACACACACACACACACACACACACACACACACACACACACACACACACACACACACACAGTGTTTTGGATTAAAAAGGCCATAGCCGTCATCACACAAATTTAGCCCAACGAGTGTTTTTCGTGCGAAACGAATGCTTGGAATAGATTCAGAATGATGAAAACCCCCTAGTTTGACACGTCACATCAGTGGCGTAAACAGATCTGTCACTGGGCCCTGATCAGCGAGTGTGTGTGCTATAGCAGCAGTCACCACCAGGCTCTGCCAAACTTTGTTCAACTCAACTGTCATTGCATCTCTGTATTATAATTTCATTTTACAGACGGCACGGGTGGGCGGCCGTGTGCCCCCCTTGCCTCTGGGCCCCCACGCAGTCGCGTTGTCTGCGTCACGGTAGTTACGTCCCTGCGTCACATGCTACTTAAAGCATAATGAAATATAGAACATTTTGCCTTATAATGGTTGTATGGTACCCCAACTTTCAGCAGTTGTCAAAACTTCCCCTAGGGTGGTTGAATAGAAACCAATGTAGGATATGCTAGTAGACACCTTTACAAACACATTGGTGAAGAAAATTAATTATGGGCACTGTATTTTGCCCGTAAACCTCAAGTTTAGCGGGCATATACAGTTAATATACGGGAATATACAGGTGTGATGGTACAATTCGGGAGTTTACCGGAGTTTGTTGGAAAGTTTAACGGGAGTTTCCTGTAATATACACATCCGTATTCCATGCTTTTTGCGCAGTGCATGCAAGGCGTTAATCTTAAAGGTGGACAGACCGTGGACACATGCACATTGACGTTATGTTACCACTTGAACTGAAAGGAAACTGTACAATGAGAGGGGTATGACTGGGGTGCCAGTTAGCCCAGCCCCGTGCCTGGTATAGTTAGATAAGATATCAGTGTATTATGTCCAAATAACTACAAGACTCATTAAGGATACTTTTAATATGTTGTCAGTATGCACAACAACAGACTGAGATCTGAAATAGCCGAGATGTTTACAATATAGACCACCTAATAATAGACCCCATGTGTGTGTGTGTGTGTGTGTGTGTGTGTGTGTGTGTGTGTGTCATGTGTGTCATGCATGCGTGTGTGTGTGTGTGTGTGTGTGTGTGTGTGTGTGTGTGTGTGTGTGTGTGTGTGTGTGTGTGTGTGTGTGTGTGTGCGTGTGTGTCATGTGTGTCATGCATGTGTGTGTGTGCGTGCGTACCTCTTCGACGGTGCGCTCCATGGTGTGTGTGTGTTTCTCGACCGATCCTGCACTGATGTGTACTTTACTCCCAAAGCTGCTGCTCCGCTTTATAACCTGACGCGCACGCACACACACACACAAACACACACACACACAGGGATGTGAGGGGGCGTGGTCAAAAGTTGTAATATTAGAGAATTGAGAGAGAGAGAGGAGGGGCAGAAAGAGAGAGAGGGAGGGTGACAGAGGTAGATATAATGAGAGAGAGAGAGAGAGAGAGAGAGAGAGAGAGATAGGGAGGAGGGGCAGAAAGAGAGAGAGGGAGGGTGACAGAGGTAGATATAATGAGAGAGAGAGAGAGAGAGAGAGAGGTATACTATACTTTGCTGTCAATGTTTCATTAGAAAACATACAAAGTTGACAGTTTTATGGAGTGGGAAAAGAATGGGCGAGCGAGGGCTAGACGAGGACGTGCGTGTGTGTGTGTGTGTGTGTGTGTGTGTGTGTGTGTGTGTGTGTGTGTGACCATGGGAAAGTTACCACTGTCTCTCATAACTCCATATTGTGATATTGATAATCAATAATCGGATTGTTCAAGTTTTATTGTCTGACAGAAAAGCTCTAAACTTGAAGCTATATGTTATTAGCTTATTCATTTTTACATGTTACTATCTGACAAAAATAAATTGTGAAGAACATAAAACATGAACAAACATAAACAAGTCAAACAAACAAACAAACATACAAACACATTCCTTACAGAAACCAAATCTTTCAATCCAACATTCCATCAATTAACGCGAGACATGGCCAAAGCCTTTCCGGGGGTCCCCAGCCAAAACGTTCAACATCAAGGGTTCTCAATGTTTTTGGCTGGGGACCCCCAAAACTGCTTTGGCCATGTCTCGCGGTGACATACAAGTGAACATAATTTACTTTAAGTATTTAAATACCTTGATAGTAGATACCGCCCCCCCCCCAACACCCCCTGTCCCCTCCTATAGACATTACTTCAAGTTTTTATTTCCTATTTATGGCTTTGTTCCTCTTTACACGCACACGCACACACACACACACACACACACACACACAGAACTACACTTCATGGAAATGATGGAATGTGTGTGTACGTGACTGTGTGTGCGTGCGTGCGATCATTGCATTGTGGAAAATTGCATCAAAGTCAAATAAAGTCTACTCAGCCAATCAAAATCTCTCATTCAGATAAGGAGACAGACAGACAGACAGACAGACAGACAGACAGACAGACAGACAGACAGACAGACAGACAGACAGACAGACAGACAGACAGACAGACAGACAGACAGACAGACAGACAGAGTACCTCAGGGTTGTCTGAGATGCGTGCATAACGTTGGCCGATTTCGTCCATGATCTGAAAAATACACGCGTGCACACACACACACACACACACACACACACACACACACACACACACACAAAGCACATGCTGTGTGTTAAAGGCCAAAGGTCATGACCAACAATTATTAATATTATATATCATAAATGTTGTCACTAATAGTCAGGCACAGACAGACAGACAGACAGACAGACAGACAGACAGACAGACAGACAGAGACTTTCCAGTGTCCCATGAGACCTTGCGTTGATTTATGTGACATCACTTCCTGTTGTGGATCAGTCATTCAATTCATTTCACTCAAGACACTGCCCCCGCTGCCACCCTTACTGCAGATGTCCATATATGGAGCTGACCTGTTCTGACATTCCACATGTTGATCTGACCTCATCAAACCCTGTACACACTCAAGACACGCTCCATATATGGCCAGTACAGAATTCATTCCATATGTTGATCTAGGGTGAAAAGTTCAGTCACACAAGAGAGACTCGGAGTAGAACCGCTGCTTCTTCGCCTGGAAAGGAGCCATATAGGTGGTTCGGGCATCTGGTTAGGATGCCTCTCGGGCATCTCCCTATAGGGAGGTCCTCGACGCACGTCCCACTGGGAGGAGACCCCGGGCCAGACCAAGGCGCAGTTGGAGGAAACACATCGACTCACTGGCCTTGGAACGTCTCGGAATCCCCCAGGAGGAAGTCACTGATGTTGTTCTGGAGAGGGAAGTCTGGAGCACTCTGGTGGAGCTGTTGCCCCCGCAACCCGACTACGGATAAGCGGTTGAAGGATGGATGTTGATCTGACCCCCCCCATGCCAAAGCGCCAGCGCTCGCCCAGCAGTCTGCTGTCACCCAGGTGCACTTGCGTGCACGCGACCTCGCACTTTAGGGCCGTGGTTCCCAAAGTGGGGTCCGGGTACCCCCAGGGGTCCTTGAGGGAGTTCCAGGGGGTCCCCAGCTAAATGATAGTTTGGAACCAAATTAACCCTTATGGGTCTGTAACTCTGAGAGTGTACAAATGGAACCAAATGGACCCTAACGGGTCCACTTTGTTCCATGTGTACACTCCCAGAGTTAGATTAACATTTTATATATATAAAATATAAATTGGGGGTCTCAGAGATAGAAATGCCATTAAATGGGGGTCCGACTAATGCATGTCAAACTGGGGGTCCTTGAAATTAAACGGGTTGAGAATCACTGCTAGAGCTGTAAAAACCTTCTCTTATGGGGGTCCCTGGCATATCTTTTCAAACGGGGGTTCGCAGGGCTAATTAGTGTCAATTTGGGGGTCCTTGACATGATAAAGTTTGGGAACCCCTGCTTTAGGGCGAGGTCGCTTCTTGCCCTCATATCTCTTAGGTCAAGTCTCCTGAACTTGAACACAGTATTTTGCATTGAACAACTTTGTTTACAAAGCCATGTCGTGATGCCGCATCTCTATAGCTAGAGTGCTGCGGCTGCGCCACGAAAATAGCTGATCTACAAGCTCTCAACGCATCCCAGCGCAATGCGTTGTGAGCTTGTAGATCAGCTATTTTCATCCAAAAGTGCCCTCTTACGGGATTTTAGCCCCTGCCCCTCTAACACACTCTGCACGTCCCTGACTGTGAACTTGTATATCTGCTAGTTTCCAGCTGCTATAAATCCAGCTTCAGTGTCAATAGTGTCCAAACTGCAGACCGGTGGTGGAAAAAAGCACTCAAATGTTTTACTCAGGTAAAAGTATCTATACTGGAATGTAGAACTACTCCGTTACAAGTAAAAGTCCCAAAATGTACTCGAGTAAAAGTACTAAAGTTTTGGACTCAAAATTTACTTAAAGCAGTACTTATTATGCAGAATATGTCCCATTTCAAATTTTCAAATGTATATTAAGAATCTTTTGAAAAAAGCTGATCCACAAGCTCACAATGTGTTGCATTGCGACGCATTGTGAGCTTGTAGATCGGCTATTTTCAGTTTTGTGTTTTTATATTATATATTTTCATAATCAAAATCGTCAAAGTAAATAGTAACTACATTTTTTAAAGAAATGTAGTTAAAGTAAGTGTTTTTACTGTATATTTTGTCATAATAATCAAAATCTTCAAAGTAAATAGTAACTAAATTTGTAAAAGAAATGTAGTTAAAGTACAATATTTGGATCCGAGATGTAGTGGAGTAGAAGTAAAAGAAAATGAAAATTGGAAATACTCAAGTAAAGTACAAATTATACATCCTAAATTGTACTTAAGTAAATGTACTTAGTTACTTTCCACCACTGAAATCAGCTGTCCAGCTACTATAAATGCAGCTTCAGTGTCATAGTGCCAACACCTGCCTGTCTCGAACTGTGGCAGTACGAACGAACAAGGAACTCTCGTTCGTACTGTTACGGTTCGAGCCAGGCAAGTGTTGGACCCAAGCGCAGACAAAGGCAGAGGACACAGGGCAGGTCGAATACAAGGGGGTTTATTAGGAGCAAAAGAAAACACTAGGAACTATATCACGAGGAGCAAAAAACCACTGACTTACTTTCACGAACGAACAAGGAACTGAATACACAAGGGCATATAAATAGACAAGGGCCAACTAGACACAGGTGAACACAACTGACAAATCAACACGGGGATTGGCTGGGAAACTAACAAGACACAGGTGGAGAAACTAGACTAATCACAAGGTTGACAAGACCGGTACAGAACTAGGGGCAGACAGGAAGGCACAAAACAATACTACAGAATAAAGGCACACAGGAAAAATACAACAGGCATACAGAACACGGAAGTCACGGACCGTGACACCATGTGGTTTCGTTGCTGTTAACACTCCCAACGCGGATCGCGTATCAATACGTTATCAATTAATCAAACGTCGGGTGCGGATCACGTATCAATACGTTTCAATCACTTTTTATAGCATACTTTCATTCATCTTTTTACCCACCCGGACAATGAAGAACCATCGCCCTATCATTGCTGCTTAGTCCCGCTCACGTGATCAGAAAAAAAAAACAAAAAAAAAAAAACCCCTCCCCTCCTGAAAACAGGAGGGCGGACCGCTTTACGTGTATAAACCAGTGTAGAATGGCTGCGCCCATGCCGATGTAGCCCGTGTGTGAAAAGAATCATATTTCACCTAACCTCGCCTCACCAGGCTTTCCTCCACCTATTGGCTTTTATACTCGATTCCCCCCTCCCCTCCTGTTTCTCCTGCAGGAGGAGAGCCTTGCGAGACGGGGGCTCATGTCTCGGAAAAAAACATACGGAACGCTGTTACGCTGCCTAACACATGATCTGCAGATTCTGCACCAGATCGGCAACACACATGGACAGATGCATGTTTACTTCTTCATACTGTAGCGACCAAACGATCCCCGAGCCTACAATACTACGAACTAACAAACGAACCACAGTATCGAGGGGGGCCGCCATGACAACAGACAGTCTACCGTTGGTGGATCACGTATCGCCATGCAGAGCCGTCATAATCGGAGATCGCTCAGACGTGTGATTGTAACGCTTTTTTATTCATTATAATTGTAGTGATAAGACCGCAATGAACGCGTCGGGGACGTAATCGACCCGGGTGTAATGTATAACGAACTTTTCCGCGACCTAAACCGTGGTGTTGTCATCTGTGGAAGTCATTTTTTCCTTCTCGTCGACATCACAGCCGGGTGACGCTTTTTTCCCCCTCCATCGCCCCCAAGCTGCATGCCCATAGCCTGGCTTGGCCAGCCTCATAGCGGGGATTCACTGAAGATTCTTCCCCGGAGGAAACATCAGTGAACCCTCGCTATGAGTCTGGCCGTGCCAGGCTAGCATGCCCAGGCATGTTCCCCTACACTAGCTTGAAAAACAAAATCAGCTGATGACAACGCGTCTAGTTCTGAACCGAACGGTGGAATGGGACTTTTTATAGCCGTACGGATCAAGACTTTTGCTGCCCAATGTGCCCATGACCCCCCCCCCCCCCCAATGTTACTGCGATCAAAACAATGAAAGCAGTGAGATAGATTAGGCGAGGCGGCAATCATCATCAAAAAGAAAGCATAGTTATGAAGGTTTATAGTCAGACATTGACAGGCAGATATAACAATAAACACAATAAATATGCTATACATCCTATACATCGAATGAAAGCCCTGAATGTGTACTTTTACGAGGAAAACAGTAAACATTGATCCCATGTACAGTTTGTCATAAATTGGATACTGGGTGGATGCACATTGCGCCCACCAGATATAACTGCAGAGAAGACATGGACCCGAACTCAATATTCACAAAATAAGGCCTATAGCGACATATAAATACTATATACCGTATGAAACAGAAGACTCTCTGCTTTCATAAGGAAAAAAATTGTACTGTAATAATAAAAAAAATCACACCCCTGTGAAGTGAGCAGTGCAACTCTACTTCTCTACTTATTCACTACAGCTCGCTATATACGGACTGAGGCAGAAAGTCATGTAAACCTTTTATTTACAGTTTGGTCTGTAAACTTCTACTGTAATAATAAAAATCACACCCCTGTGAAGTGAGCGTTGCAACTGTTCTGTACTTATTCACTACAGCTCGCTATATACGGACTGAGACAGAAAGTCATGTAAACCTTTTATTTACAGTTTGGTCTGTAAACTTCTACTGTAATAATAAAAATCACACCCCTGTGAAGTGAGCGGTGCAACTGTTCTCTACAGTTGCACCGCGCAACTATAAAGAACAGTTGCACCGCTCACTTCACAGGGGTGTGATTTTTATTATTACAGTAGAAGTTTACAGACCAAACTGTAAATAAAAGGTTTACATGACTTTCTGTCTCAGTCCGTATATAGCGAGCTGTAGTGAATAAGTACAGAACAGTTGCAACGCTCACTTCACAGGGGTGTGATTTTTATTATTACAGTAGAAGTTTACAGACCAAACTGTAAATAAAAGGTTTACATGACTTTCTGCCTCAGTCCGTATATAGCGAGCTGTAGTGAATAAGTAGAGAAGTAGAGTTGCACTGCTCACTTCACAGGGGTGTGATTTTTTTATTATTACAGTACAATTTTTTTCCTTATGAAAGCAGAGAGTCTTCTGTTTCATACGGTATATAGTATTTATATGTCGCTATAGGCCTTATTTTGTGAATATTGAGGAGTTCACGTCCATGTCTTCTCTGAAGTTATCTGGTGGGCACAAGCTGCATTCAATAACCAATTACTGTCTAACTGTAGATGGGATCAATGTTTACTGTTTTCCTCGTAAAAGTACACATTCAGGGCTTTCATTCGGTGTATAGGATGTATAGGATATTTATTGGGTTCAATTTTATATCTGCCTGTCAATGTCTCTGACTTTAAACCATCCATAACTCTGCTCGCTGTTCAAGATAACCACTTCCAGGCAAATGCAGGTGTTGCAAAAAGGTCAATATCTCCAGAATGGAACATGGTAAAATCAAAACGTATTTTTTTAATTGAAGTGGACAAGTTCAGCTTTCTTTTGATGTAGGCGTGTGATTCTCGCTATAAGAGAACATTTTACTGTGGGCCCCCGAACAAGGCCTTTGTGCAATGTTAAACGGCAGCAACATCCA
>NC_136802.1:26724473-26729473 GCF_951216825.1 Electrona antarctica | reverse complement strand
ACAACTTTGATGATGGAGAGGCCTCAGGGCCGCTATATTTCCACACTCACTCCAGAGGGCCACATTGCATACTGTCGGGCAGAAACCGCTTATATTTGTATTGGAACTTTTTTTCGTAAATGAATGCCCTACTATGTCATTCTACAGTATGTCACACAAAAGAAGCGAAAATAGCTCATCTATAAGTTCAAAACAAGTGTTGCGAACTTCGCAACGTTTGCCGCGGCAACTCGCTGGCTTTGGCTCGCTCTGTGGTGTCTCTCGTGGCTGAAGTTCGCTCGAGGCGGCACGCCTCCGTCGCGGTCTAAAGGTGACTTCAGACCAAACAAGACTAGTCAAAGATGGCTTAAAACTGCAACAGACTAGCATTTCTTTTATCAGCACAAAACCAGACATTATTTTCCCCCATGCAAATTGCAGAAAGCAGCCAGCAGCACTGGTTTGCAGTGTTGCCAGGTCTGCTTATTTATATACTTTTGGCTAGTTTTCAGGTAACATAGCTTAATATTCATCATAGTTGCCCGTTGCTTTATTGTTTAGGCTTATTTCCGAGTCTCCTGCCGACAAGCTCGCGACACTTTCAAACTGTCCGACAGCCGACGTTCTGTGCAATGTGGAGTTGGCTTAAAACGATAGGGCATAAAATGAGTGTCCTGGTGTCTGGGAGGACAGGGCCCTGGTGTCTGGGAGGACATGTCAATTTAGACCCTGGCGTCTGGGAGGACAGGGTCCTTGTGTCTGGGAAGACAGGGTCCTGGTGTTTGGGAGGACAGGGTCCATTTGTTTCCATTTGTACTGGATCAAAAGAGTTAACAGTTTGGGGTGTTCAAATCCCACACGACGAAGGTTACGGACTGCAGCTTTTTAAAAGTCTTTTAAAATGTTATAATTTCTTTGAGAGACGTTGTTTGTTTGTTTGTTTGTTTGTTTTCACGTAACATGAGACGACAAAAACAGTCAAACATTTTACAATTGAGAACACTGTGAGTGTGTGTGATCTGTGTGCGTGCAGTGTGCATGCGTGCATGTGTGTGCACTAGTCCAGCTTGTACGTGCGTAGGTACATGTGCGTGTGTATCCAGTCAGTGAAGTGCGTCACGTTGGAGTAGACTCCCGGTCCCAGGACCTTACTGAAGCAGACGGACCCCCAGGAGGTCAGCCCGAACAGGACCCAGCGCCCCGACGAGGGCTCCGCGCACACCAAGGGACCCCCGCTGTCCCCCTGAGAACACACAGACGCACGCACGCACGCACGCACGCACGCACGCACGCACGCACGCACGCACGCACGCACGCACGCACGCACGCACGCACGCACGCACGCACGCACGCACGCACGCACGCACGCACGCACGCACGCACGCACGCACGCACGCACGCACGCACGCACGCACGCACGCACGCACGCACGCACGCACGCACGCACGCACGCACGCACACACACACACACACACACACACACACACACACACACACACACACACACACACACACACACACACACACACACACACACACACACACACACACACACACACACACACACACACAAAGTATTACTATACTTGTGACAACAAGTAGCCTAAAGCTGAAAAACTGACTAACAAGCGGCAACTTGTAGATCAGCTTTTGTATGAGCTTGTAGATCAGCTATTATATTGTATGAGCTTGTAGATCAACTATTTTCCCGTGCTAAGTAATGGAGAGGAGAGGAGAGGAGGAGAGGAGAGGAGAGGAGAGGAGAGGAGAGGAGAGGAGAGGAGAGGAGAGCTCTTACCATACAGGAGTCTACGGAGCCGGCTTCGTATCCTGCACACAGCATTCTGCTGGTGATGGTCTTCATGTCGAAGTAAGACTGGCACTGGGCCATGGAGATGATGCGAACCTCACCCTCCTGGAGCTTGAATGGCACTGGAGACAGACACGCACGCACACACACACACACACACGCACGCACACATAATTTACAATTTACAATTAGTCTTACAGTAAGCAAGAACAACACATGGAAATACCTCAAATACATAGAAATAGTCATCAAGGATCATAACCACAGTAACAGTAGAATATATAACAGTAGAATATATATAAACATAGGATCATAAGAAAGCTAAGAACCTAGCATCCATCTAACAGTAGACTATCTGTACAGTGAACCTATTATGTATACAATATATATAGCGAGACTTAGTGAGACTTCAAGGCAGCAACACATCACTCTTCCATGGGCTATAGACCGTAAGGATATGAAGCAATATAGAACTGGGCTGCTGGGCATAACGGGCAAAGGATAAGGGATCTCTTAAAGGCAATGGCATGGTGATTGGTTTAATTATTGTAACGCCCAAACCAACAATGGTAACCAAAATACCAACTTTAGTGTGGGAACACCCCTTCCCCACTGCAAAATCCCCAAATTGTGTATTTAGAAAGCTCGAACGAAAATGGAGCCCTTAGTCTGCTAACCACAGAGCAAAGACGGGCAGTCGGTAGGCCAATCAGAGGCAGGCGGGGGAGGGTCTTTACCGGACCGGGCCGTAGTATTGAATCACACTGGGAATCCAGGCGTGTTTGTAGTGGAGGAAGTGAGAGAGAGGCTGCCCCCTGAACCATTGTGAAGTCTCCTTGTGGAGCGGAGGGGAAATACACTTGTAGTTTGTAATACACACAGATAATGAATGGAATTGAATTGAATCAAATTGATAAGGAAATTGGCATTTGAAAATAAACAAAATTAAATTCTGTCCATTTCTAAATAAGTCATTGTATTGTGTGTGTGTGTGCGTGTGCGTGTGCGTGTGCGTGTGCGTGTGTGTGTGTGTGTGTGTGTGCGCGTGCGTGCGTGCGCGTGCGTGTGTGTGTGTGTGTGCACTCACTCCTGTTTCCCATGTGACCCCATCCAGTGATGTAACAGTACGAATCAGGAAGTGGAAGTTCTCCCGCTCGAGGCAGACACACCGGCCTGACGTGTGATGTCACTTCCACCTGGAAGCACACACATCATGATGTCACTGTGATGTCACTATGTCGTCATTGTGATTTTAACTATGATGTCATTGTGATGTCACTATGATGTCATTGTGATGTCACTATGATGTCATTGTAATGCCACTATGATGTCATTGTGATGTCACTGTGATGTCATTGTGATGTCACTATGATGTCATTGTAATGCCACTATGATGTCATTGTGATGTCACTATGATGACATTGTAATGCCACTATGATGTCATTGTGATGTCACTATGATGACATTGTAATGCCACTATGATGTCATTGTGATGTCACTATGATGACATTGTAATGCCACTATGCTGTCATTGTAATGCCACTATGATGTCATTGTGATGACTAATAGTCAATAGTTTTGACTATTTGGAGCATTCATCAAGTGATACGTCCCAAACTGTTCCTCATTAACCTAAAATTAGAGAATTGTAAGCTTTCAGAGAATATTTAATTTATGAAAATAAATCAATTGCCTAAACAGCCATATACAGTATTGCGGCATTCACACACTGCTATATTTGTCGCTGTGTAAAATCTGTTGCTCACACGGCCGTGACGTCATCAAGAGTGCGTCCGTAGTGACGTGTGTCATTGCAGCTACAGTTGTGGCTTTGGCTCAGGTTCAATTTGTATGCTTTGTAGCTTTTGCAGAAGCTACAAACCTTCGGGTGTATCTTCGTATCTTCACGTCGCTGGCTTCCATTGACAATGTATCTTTGCATATGCCCGTGTGAACGCAATATAAAAGTTTCACCAGATAATTTCACTGATCGTTAGGGTTACTCGATCGTCACCAGCCTCTGTGTCCAGCTCTATGATGCTGATGTCATAGTGATGTCATAGTGATGTCATAGTTACCTCTGTGTCCAGCTCTATGACGCTGATGTCATAGTGATGTCATAGTTACCTCTGTGTCCAGCTCTATCACGCTGATGTCATAGTGATGTCATAGTTACCTCTGTGTGCAGCTATATGACACTGATGTCATAGTGATGTCATAGTGATGTCATAGTTACCTCTGTGTCCAGCTCTATCACGCTGATGTCATAGTGATGTCATAGTTACCTATGTGTGCAGCTCTATGACGCTGATGTCATAGTGATGTCATAGTTACCTCTGTGTCCAGCTCTATGACGCTGATGTCATAGTGATGTCATAGTGATGTCATAGTTACCTCTGTCTCCAGCTCTATGACGCTGATGTCATAGTCCACCACAGCGCGGTTGTAGCGTGGGTGAACGATAATGGAACGCACCGCTCTGGTCTGGCTGTGTGCGCCTGGGTGGTCCAGGTTGTTTATACCTAACACCACCTTCCATAGGTTGGCACTCTCTCTCCTGAGAGAGAGAGAGAGAGAGAGAGAGAGAGGGAGAGAGAGCACATGTGATGTCAGTTCATATTCCACAGACATTAAGAAACAACCCAAGATGACCAGCTATCAAGAAAATAAATATTTAGTTTTAATCAAGTAATATCCTTTATGAAATAGATACACAACTAGAAATGCACTGTCGAGCTGCCAACTTGCGCTTCGCACACAAGTTGGCCATGAATGGCCTACTTGTGCGCAAGCAGAGCGAGCAAATTACTTCTGACTCTTGTCAACTTATACCGTCCCTCCCTATATACAACTTAGGAAATAGAGTTTGTATGTCATCCACATATGTATGTATGTTTTACACAACGACGCCACAAACATAGGGAGCCAATCCAATCGGTCGAGGGGCCACCGACATAGAGAGACACCTCCCTGACATTATCGCCGGGACATTTTGTAAGAGACGATTTTAAGATGACCCCATGTTATTCTCCATAGAGAAAAAATGTCTGCGAAACCCCTTAATTGGAACCAGGGGATGAGCGAGTGACACCAGGACTTCGGCGCTCTATTGCCCAGCGTCGACCAGTAAGAACTCACCCCTCGAAGCAGTGGGCGACGGTCAGCGCCCAGCGTCGACCAATCAAAACGCAGCCACAGATGTGTCCACTGT
>NC_136802.1:26601973-26721973 GCF_951216825.1 Electrona antarctica | reverse complement strand
CAAGGACCCCCATTTAATGGCATTTCAATCTCTGGCACCCCTAATATATATTGTAAATTCACTGTTAGTTTAACTCTGAAAATGTACGGGCCCAATTTGGTTCCATTTGTACACTCTCAGAGTTACAGACCCATAAGGGTCCATTTGGAACTCCATTTTGAGGCATGCAGACTCCCATGTCCCTGTATGAACTTATGCTGTACAGATTTCACCTGCCAGTATTTCATTGTTGCCCTTATTAACCTGCCAATGTAACTCACCACAGTTCCATTCATCAGAACTGTCTGAACAGTGCGTGCGTGCGTGCGTGCGTGCGTGCGTGCGTGCGTGCGTCACGTGCGTGTGTACGTCACGTGCGTGCGTGCGTGCGTGCGTTCGTGCGTACGTGCGTGCGTGCGTACTCACCACAGTTCCATTCATCAGAGCTGTCTGAACAGTGTTTAACTCCGTCACACCACAGCGTGCGATGAACACACTGATGGTTGGAACACTCCACCTCGTTATCGTGACACACGGCTGCAAGGGGAACACAAATTAACGTGACACACTGCACCGCTGGGGGGGAACATAAATAATGTGACACACTGCACCGCTGGGGGGGAACATAAATAATGTGACACACTGCACCGCTGGAGACGAGAGAGGAAGATGCAATGCACACAAGATACAATTTACAATGTAGGCATTTATCAGACGCTCTTAATCCAGAGAGATTTACTGTAAGAACAACACCATGGGAATACATCAAATACATTTAAAAAAAATAGTCATCAAGGATCAGAAGTAAACCATGAACCTATCATCTGTGGAATATCTGTACAATGAAACTATACACTTATACACTATATACACTATAGAATGCTACATATGTCTACATAATATGCTATTTAAACTACATAATTTAGCCTCTCTATACGTCTGTAAGGTCGTATACATATGTGTGAGGGGTTGAGGCATAGATATTAAAAAAAGAGATGCCTCATTGGCCGCTGCAGTTCGTTGGAGCGATGTGTGTTGAAGGAGGGGCGGAAGAATTTACACTGGGGGAGGAAGTACGCCCGGAAGTGTGGAAGGCATGTTACGTCACTCAAGTGACTATACTGGCCAATCACAGCGCATCTTTTCCGGGATTTACAGACCCGAACATGCGCTCTGTGACGCACGCTCATGCTTCCGCGGGGCTTCGCAAGGAATCTTGGGGAAGTTTTGCCCTCCCTTGAGCACATACCGTACGCTCCAGAGCCGGAAAGGGCGTCTACGTTTATATGTCTATGGCTTGAGGGTTTGAGGAGGCTCTGGTCATAGAAGGCCTACCTTGTATCTTCTGAAAGCTATCTATAATGTATGTACCTTGTATCTTCTGAAAGCTGATTGGACGACTCTATAATGTACCTTGTATCTTCTGAAAGCTGATTGGACGACTCTATAATGTAACTTGTATCTTCTGAAAGCTGATTGGACGACTCTATAATGTACCTTGTATCTTCTGAAAGCTGATTGGATAACTCTATAACGTACCTTGTATCTTCTGAAAGCTGATTGGACGACTCTACAACGTACCTTGTATCTTCTGAAAGCTGATTGGATGACTAACTATAATGTAACTTGTATCAGCAGGTGTGTGCACCCCTGTCCACTACATCTCAGAGCAGGTAAATAGTGCACTTCTTTGTCACATTTAAATACATTAATATTAAAAACATACTGCTGACCACTTACAGCAGTTGGCCTCGTCCACCAGCAGAGGGCAGTCAGGGAAGCCGTCACAAATCATACTGGATTTGATGCACACTTTGCTGCCTGGACACTCCCACAGCCCTCGCTCTAGACACCCTGGGAGAGAGACATAGACACACAGAGAGAGAGAGAGAGAGAGAGAGAGACATATTACATTATATTATTATATGCTAATATTGAGAGAGAGCGTATCACCACTCAGGTGCAGCCACTATGCTCTGATTGCGCATGGCGCAGCGGTACTGTGTGTGTGTGTGTGTGTGTGTGTGTGTGTGCGTGCGTGCGTGCGTGCGTGCGTGCGTGCGTGCGTGCGTGCGTGCGTGCGTGCGTGCGTGCGTGCGTGCGTGTCTGTTTTACCACAGTTGTCCTCATCAGAGTTGTCTTCACAGTCCATCTCTCCGTCACATCGTTTAGACGACAGGACACACCTCCCCGAACGACATTTAAAATGACTGGGAGAGCATTCTGTCACCACGGAGACCAAGGCAGCACACACACAGAGGAGGAGAGGAAATATGTTGCATTTAGTAAAATGCATGCACGTGCGCACACGCACACACACACACACACACGCACACGCACACAAACACACACACACGTACACACAAAGTACTCAATTGTTTTACAAAAGTACCAATACTGCAATTTAGAACTACTTCATTACAAGTAAAAGTACGGAATTGAAAAGTATCAGCATCAAAAAGTAAAGTACTAAAAGTAAAGGTACTCATATTGCAGAATGTCCCAAGTTCAAAATGTGTACAAAATCTATTGAAAATAGCAGATCTACAAGCTCACAATACGTTGTGTTGCGACGCATTGTGAGCTTGTAGATCTGCTATTTTCAAATGGCCAAAATGTATAGGGTTGAAGTGGTTAATGTATGTTTTCTAATCAAAATTAAAATCACCAAAGTAACTAGTAACTAAAGTTTTCAAATGATTGTAGTGAAGTAAAAGTAAAAATGTTGGCTCTGAGATGTAGTGGAGTAGAAGTAAAAGTACTGGAAATTGGAAATACTCAAGTAAAGTACAAATACCTCAAAATTGTACTTAAGTACAGTACTTAAGTAAAAGTACTTAGTTACTTTCCACCACTGACACACACACACACACACACACACACACACACACACACACACACACACACACACACACACACACACACACACACACACACACACACACACACACACACACACACACACACACACACACACACACACACACACACACACACACACACACACAGGGGTCGTAAATACCGTCTACTCCAGGGACAGGAAGCAAGCAAGAAGTGGAGTTTGCAGTGTGTTCTGGGAACTGGCTGCAGTCGGAGTCCTCGGGCCACTGCAGTCCCACAATGCTTAGCACCGACTCGCATCGCTCTTTAGCGCTACGACACAAAGACCTGAAGAGGTAGAAGAAACATTCCCACAATGCTTAGCGCATATAGCGTTATGACCACGCCCCCAGAGCGGCTGAACAATGTTGAAGCCGCCGAGACATATGTGACTCTTTTTTGTTATATTAGCTTTCATTGGGTTTTTTTATAGACATGACAAAACAAGACATAGATGACAACACATACACCAGACTATAAAGCATATTAAACGAGCAACAGACCATACCTATCAATATGAAACATTAACAAGAGCTGCTTACACTGTATATCAAAACATGCAGTTACACAATGGAGTCAAGATGAGCCGTGATAGGGCCCCATACCGTATGTAATCAAATGCTGCCAAACTGTCCAGCCTCTCCAGGTGTATCAATACACCAGATACAAATTAAGTCATGACTCTTGTCAACTATCCTTTTTCACTGACGAAAACTAAATTGAAACTAAATGAAAACTAAGCTACGATGTCTAAATATATTGACAATTTCGTCAACAACTAAAAACTAGACTAAAATGTCATTTTATACTTGCTTGCATGCTGAAAATAGCAGATCTACAAGCACAACGCGTCGCAGTGCCGACCGTCAAGGTCCGCCAAAATAAATTTCAGTCGACTAAATCAACTGTAGATTTAGTAGACTAAAATCTTACGACATTTAGTCGACTATAACTAGACTAACACTAAAACATTTCAGATGACTAAAATGTGACTATAAAACTAATTGGAAGTTTTATTCCAAAGATGTATAACTATCATACTAAAAAAGAAATCTAAATTTGCTGCCAAAAACAACACTGGGTGTCACCACTCACTGGCATTCACTTCTAATCATGTTTACTAGTTGACTAGTTGCCTAGTTTACTAGTCGACTAGTTGTTTAACTACCTATTAGGTAAAAAATAAATAAATCAATAATAAAAGGGGGGGGGGGGGGGGTGTTTTGGGGGGGAAATAAATAGTTGTACATTTAAAAACTGTGTACATGGGTGACTATAACTATAATCTAACTGATCTTGAGGCCTACAAAAAATAAAATCTTATTAACTAGTCAACTAGTACCAACTAGGTCGACTAGTACTAGTCGACTAGTTCCTTAATGCCCTACCACTCACCTGCACGGGGGCACCCTCTGGTTGGTGAGGGGGTCACATTTGGGCACCAGGAGGGTGCAGGCGTAGAACATGAGGAACGGGTAGCATCCCGTCTGCACCAGGGCGGGGAACAGAGAGCTCTCCCAGGACACGGAGCTCTCGCGCTGGGATGCGTGACCCAGGAGGTTGGGGAAGGACGTGTGGCTGTACGGCAGGTTCATACAGAGCTCCAAGGTTATGGGCTCACACTGGGCTAGAGAGAGAGAGAGAGAGAGAGAGAGAGAGAGAAGGTTAGGGAAGCTGGTGTGCTGGTAGGGAAGGTTCAAACAGCAGCAGTAGAGTTTTGTGTTGTAACTAGGGGTGCACGATTATGAAATTATGACCGATATCCGATCTCCGATTATTTGCAGGGTCACCTCCAGCTCAGTGTACCAACAGCCAATAGAAACCTCCAGCTCAGTGTACCAACAGCCAATAGAAACCTCCAGCTCAACATTCTGTGTTGCACAATTTGGACAGGGTGGCGTGCAGTTGCACTGTCTGGCCACAGGATGGCCGCAAAACCACAGCAACAGAGTTACAGTCCAGCCTCTGGGCTCCTTTAATTAATACCCAAGTTGAAAAAGAAAACTTCAAAGAAAATGTATTTCCACACTAAGGGAAATCGTGAATGGAAACACACTGTGAAGCTGCCGTGTGTGTGTGTGTGTGTGTGTGTGTGTGTGTGTGTGTGTGTGTGTGTGTGTGTGTGTGTGTGTGCGTCTCTTACAACAGTTGCCTTGGTCACAGGCGGGGTTGGCTCCGCCTCCACACACCGGGGAACAGGAAGTGGACGAACAGTTGGTCTGACCTGGAACACACCCGCTCTGGACTGCACAGACAGACAGACAGACAGACAGACAGACAGACAGACAGACAGACAGACAGACAGACAGACAGACAGACAGACAGACAGACAGACAGACAGTATAAGTATAGTGGTATAGTACATACCTGTGTAACTACAACATGACGTCACTGAGCTGCGGTGAAGAGCAAACCACTGCCACCGCCCAAGCCCTTCTCTCTGTTTTTACTCACCACCGCTCAACGTTATTTCAGCTCCGGTGGTCACCTCACCACCGGAGCCGGAGCGGTGGTCACCTCACCACCGGAGCGGTGGTCACCTCACCACCGATAAATCAGACTATGAATGAGCCTTTAGCCCCCTCTGGTGAAGGTAAAGTTGTTTTAAATGTAGTCATGAAGCACAGAGAAAACCTCCATGCTCATCAACGGTTGTGGGGAATCGATCGCAGTGTAGAAAAAAACAATATTGTGTGACTAATTAAAAAATGAAAAATCGCCGCCCAGGGGCTGATCTATTTATTTACTCTGTCAGTCAATGAGTTAAGAACACCTTAAGGACCCCTGGGGGGCCACACATGGGCCGTAGTGGGACTGCTGTCATGGCGGACCCCTGAACAGTGCGCGTGTTCAGGTTTGGTGGAACGGTGGAATTAAGTCACAAACATCATAAGCGTCCTCCATGACGATAGCTCCACCTAGGGGCCACATGTGCCCCCTTATTGGAGGCCCCTCATTGGAGGCCCCAATAATAATGCACGCACGCACGCACGCACGCACGCACAGACAGACAGACAGACAACATTACCAGGTGTGTCAGCGTAGCAGTGTCTCTCGTCGCTGCCGTCTCGACAGTCTTCCTCTCCGTCGCAACGAAACGCCGGCGGAACGCACTGCCCGTCTTCACACTGGACCAAGCCCTGGCTGCTGCATGCTGGGAAATAGAGTCATACTATTACTGGACCAAGCCCTGGCTGATGCATGCTGGGAAATGGAGTCATATAGTATTACTGGACCAAGCCCTGCTGGCTGCTGCATGCTGGGAAATGGAGTCATATAGTATTACTGGACCAAGCCCTGCTGGCTGCTGCATGCTGGGAAATAGAGTCATACTATTACTGGACCAAATTTCCACTATAATTTGCCCTTTTTAAAGTATAACATTTATAAAAATGCCAGTCATTTATTGGTATATTTCAGTATATATCTGCCCTATGTGCACTTCCTCATGATGAAGCCTAAAAGGCAAACGGAAATTTCTATTCATATTCAATGTTCCAATTTATTTTCTTTTGTTTTTTTGTTTTTTTTATCCCACGATTTTGTAACCCATTTTTCACCCCTGTGTCAATTATCTAATGTGATCCTGGGCTCTACACACCCTCCGCCAACCTGGTCCCAATATATGGGGGACATGGGGAGAGCAACGGACTTGAACTCATGCTTCCTTCATGCATGAGTGTCCAAGTTTCTCCTTTACACCTGACATTAATCGTTAATCAAAATTATTTGTGTGACAATTCATCATCAACTTACATTAGTAATGGTGACAGCCCTACACATCACTGGACCACACCCTGACTATACTGCACTCTACTGGACCACACCCTGACTACTGCAGCCCTACACGTCACTGGACCACACCCTGACTATACTGCACTCTACTGGACCACACCCTGACTACTGCAGCCCTACACGTCACTGGACCACACCCTGACTATACTGGACTCTACTGGACCACACCCTGACTACTGCAGCCCTACACGTCACTGGACCACACCCTGACTATACTGGACTCTACTGGACCACACCCTGACTACTGCAGCCCTACACGTCACTGGACCACACCCTGACTATACTGCACTCTACTGGACCACACCCTGACTACTGCAGCCCTACACGTCACTGGACCACACCCTGACTATACTGGACCACACCCTGACTACTGCACTCTACTGGACCACACCCTGACTACTGCACTCTACTGGACCACACCCTGACTACTGCACTCTACTGGACCACACCCTGACTACTGCAGCCCTACACGTCACTGGACCACACCCTGACTATACTGCACTCTACTGGACCACACCCTGACTACTGCACTCTACTGGACCACACCCTGACTACTGCACTCTACTGGACCACACCCTGACTACTGCACTCTACTGGACCACACCCTGACTACTGCACTCTACTGGACCACACCCTGACTACTGCACTCTACTGGACCACACCCTGACTACTGCACTCTACTGGACCACACCCTGACTACTGCACTCTACTGGACCACACCCTGACTACTGCACTCTACTGGACCACACCCTGACTACTGCACTCTACTGGACCACACCCTGACTACTGCACTCTACTGGACCACACCCTGACTACTGCACTCTACTGGACCACACCCTGACTACTGCAGCCCTACACGTCACTGGACCACACCCTGACTACTGCACTCTACTGGACCACACCCTGACTACTGCACTCTGAAGTATAGACAGTGTAGCCTATGGAGTGTTCTATATGAGCCCCTTTGACCTTGTTGTATAAATGAATGGAGAAGACCAGGCATGCCCTTATTTCTGTATCATTTTATTAAAGACAAAAGCTTAGTTACCAAATTCATGTTCAGTCCACTCCAGCAGTGCTAGTCATCCTGCCGAGCTGAACCTCACACCAGCAGTGCTGTCCTGCAGTGCCCGATCTTGATCTCTGCCTCCCTGTCTCTGTCTCTCTAGCTCTCTGAAATCCAAGCTTATGTATGGGTTTGCGTAGCCTATGCGTACGCATGTGCATGTATTGTACAAAACAGTGCGCGTGGTGTGTGTGCACGTGCACGCAGATTCTAAACATCATACTGAACAGGTGACCATTTCTAATTTCTATAGGATGTCAACACAATGTCCCATTGATCACTATGGCCCTGCGCGTGGTGTCTCACCAGACACAAGTCACAAGTCCAGAGTACCATGCAGTCACCTGCATGCAGTCATCACTATGCACATTATACTGCATACTGCAACAGTATATATAAACATTAAACAATATGGAATATTACATGATGTGGTTCCAATACACAACAACAGCCCTACACGTCACTGGACCACACCCTGACTACTGCACTCTGAAGTAGTGCTGCACCATTCATCCAACAAAGATGGCTGTCTAATTCATTTGAGTTACTCTTGTGTTTTTTGAGGGGCGCTAGCCCCTCCTATATTCAGCTATAGTGTAGATTTCTGTCCTACATTAAATACCATTGACAATGAAGTAGGGATAAATGGATTCACGTCATATGTGTCTGAGCAAATGATGATGATGTACGATGATAAGAGCGCCCCAGTGTGATTTAAGTCAAGCACTTTGATGTTGTCTGTTTAAAGCCACAGTAGTTGGCAACCCCCTCCCACACACACACACACACACACACACACACACACACACACACACACACACACACACACACACACACACACACACACACACACACACACACACACACACACACACACACACACACACACACACACACACACACACACACACCAGAAATCTTGCAGAGTGGAGCTTTAAACAGTTGAGTAAATATTAGAGTTTAATATAAGCATACAACAGTTTATATAGTGTAATAATTAGGGGTGCACGATTATGAAATTATGACCGATATCCGATATTCCGATTATTTGCAGGGTACCAATACCGATTCTGACCGATTCCCGAAATTATATATTGATGGAAACAAGCCTAGGCCATAGGGGATTATTGGCCCAAAGCCTGTTAATAAAGTAATCAATCAATAAATAGC
The DNA here is from genome assembly GCF_951216825.1 of Electrona antarctica. NCBI lineage: Eukaryota > Metazoa > Chordata > Actinopteri > Myctophiformes > Myctophidae > Electrona > Electrona antarctica. Next base: position 26,713,083 of record NC_136802.1, on the reverse strand, counting down.
ATAATACTTTTCCAAGTGTCTGTTTTCACAACTGAATGACTATACTGAATGAGATGAGTACACATTAAATGTAAGTAATGTAAATGTTTTTTTGCTGGTGAAAACCGATTTGTTATGGCCGATATGGCCGATTCCGATCATGCTACCGATTAATCGTGCATCCCTACTAATAATGAACTTACAACAGTTGAGTTCGTCAGTCTTGTCGACACAGTCGTGATCTCCGTCGCACAACCAGTCTCTGGACACACACCTTCCCTCGCCACAACGATGGTGAAGCACAGGGTCGCACACTGTAACACACAACACACACGCACACATGCATGCACACACACACACAATAACTAGCCTGGAAGAGACCTATATGCTTTTCTGGGTACAGAGGGGCAGAACCAACTATAGTGCTGGAAACTGATGCCGACTTTCTATTGGTTCATCAACCTATGAGGCCGCCTCCCCTCACCCTACTCCCCAGTAGAATGCAGCGGAGAACACTGCTGTCACCAAATTTCTGCTCTGTTATTGGTTTAGCGAAATACAAGGTTCACTCCCACTCCTCCTATGCCACATGTCCTGGCTCGTTCGCCCAGGCTGTTTTTCCTATGCACAGCTTTGTGTGTGCGCGTGGGAATTTCAGCGATGATTTGATTGGCTGATGATCACCCCATAGCGATGATGATTACACTTTGATTGGCTGAGCAAAGTACATATTGAAGATAAAAAGTGAGGGCGGAAAATGTCCGAGTGGAATAGTATAAGAGAGTGGCGACACTAGCGTTGACTCCCATTGTAACAATGGAATGCGGAAGTGCTCATTCTATCTCAATGGGATAGTTCCAATGTTTGGAACTACTATAGCCCACAGGCTCCCCGCTTTGTGGCGAGATCAAAGCGTGCCACCACTCTCTTACTATTCTACTAACTAACCCTACAAAAAAAAAAAAAAAAGCCGCCAATTAGCCCTTCACTAAATCCAAAACCCAAAAAGCGATTGTCCAATGCCAATCCAAATAGTTTAGCAACGGTTGCTATGCAGGTCAAACTTTCTTCGCTGCTAACGTTCCTATTGGACAAGGATGGGTTGGGGAGGGACGTAGTGAAGGGCTAATTGTGATTGGCCAGGATGTGAGCACCCCTCACTTCACACGTGTGATAGTGTGACGTTCTTTACTTTGAAAACAAAACACCTGCTGTTTCCGAGGCTTATGTCTGTCTGACTGTACCTCTGTGCTGCTTACGTTCATGACTAATAAAGCAATCAATCAATCAATCAACCGATCAATGCTCACCACAGTTAAGTTCGTCGCTCATGTCTGCACAGTCGTCATACCCGTCACACACCAGAGAGGGCGCCACACAGCGACCTGTACCACACCTGAACTCATTGTCAATGCAGTCTGGGGGGGGGGGACAGAGACAGAGACAGATACAGAGAGAGATATTTTATTTGATGTTTGTCACTATTGTAATTGATTTAGCATGCAGAATAAGTCATTCTAATGACATATAGGCCTATACTCAAGCTTTGGTCTGTGTAATTCTGCCTCTGAGCAGTAGCACCAGACCTGCATCAACATTCACTTATTGGGAAGTTACGTAAATTCCTTTACCTACAAAATATGGACGTAAACAGCTTTAGAATCACCATGGTGACTGCCTCACTGACACGCGCACACGCACACACGCACACACACACACACACACACACACACACACACACACACACACACACACGCACAGAGAGAGAGAACATGAACCCTCTGGTGGAAGGCGTGTGTATGTGCGTGCGTGACGTGTGTCATTTGACCTGTGGGAAACTTCCAGAAGCATCCGTACGTCGACCAATCATCAATCACCTTCTTGACTGCACATCGCCACGGAAACAGACACGGAAATGTCTGCTGCTATTTACACCCAGTGTGTGAACTTTACTGTGTGTGCTCATAGGTTGATATATGTGTGTGTGTGCGTCTGCGTGTGTGTGTATGTGTGTGTGTCCTGGGCATGATGTTAAACTTCTAAGCTAAAGTATAACATGATGCTTAAACACAAGAATGTGTTAACACCAAGCAGCAGTGCAACACTAAAGAACTTTGTTTCCTCTGGTGCCTCCGCCAGTCTAGGACGTATACCCACGGACTGGTTGTCACAGCTTGGGAAGCCCAAAGACGAGGCAAAAAAGGCTGGCAAAAGTATTGTGCCATCTCTTGTTGCCATATATGGTGGGAGACGCCACTGCTTGTGCCCATGTAGTTCTGAGTGACGTGTGTATTGTATCATGAAGACATATCCATGAGTTTATGAATGTAACCTTTACTGCACCTGAAATATTTGTGTCAATGTATGCTTTCCCTGTGTGTAGACATAAATACATTGTTAAACTGTGTGTATGTGCATGAGGTGCGTGAGGTGCGTGCGTGTCTCACCGCAGTGTGACTCGTCGCTCCAGTCGTCACAGTCATTGTATCCGTTGCACACCAGTTTCTGCCGCACACATAGCCCCGTCCCGCACAGGAAGTGGTCATGACCACCGCACAGCGCTGTAGGAACAAAATATTAAATATGAACTAATATGATGATTGCTGCTGTTTCTTATCTCCTACCAGGACCTTTAACACTTGTGTTTTGCCACTAATTCCTCCAGCGCAAGTATTACACTTTCCCTTTCACCAAAAAAGTAGAAAGCGAAAGCTGCTTCCTGTGAAAGTCCATGCTAATAAACAAATTGCAGCATGAAGTCAGAAATGAGCCCAGAACGTCCGCGTTATGATCACTCAGCGCGGATGCAGCGTAGATTCAGTGAAAAAAGGGGAAAAAAAGCCGCTAAAGGATATTTCGAAACTGGCAGGGCGGGGCCGAGCAAGGCGTTACCTAGCAACCGGGACGATGCATTAAAAAAATCATATCGATATAAACGTCCTAAAACGTGTATACATGTCCAAGGCATCATGAGTGTTAACTCATTGATCGCCACTTAAACCTCTCTATGCTAAAACAGCTATATGGTGGCAATAGCTGTCGGCTATTGCCACCATAGACAGCACTCTATTTCACATGGAATACTCGGCTGTTTCCAGTCAGCCAAAAACAGTTAGCGAGAATCGGCTATAGCTAATGTGAGGATTGTATATTTAATGTTACATACTTTTAAAATGTTTCAATCTTTCAATTCCTCCTTCCTTCCTTATTTTGTTAATAATTTTGTAGAGATATCAATTTTTATATACTCTGGGAAATGTGCAGGTTAAAAAACTTTAACCCATTTAGACCTGAGGACGATTCTACAAATGCCTTCTAAAATCCTGACCGTTTTCTGAAAAACCCTGTTTCTATGTCAGTGGTGCTCTTTTCACGTCAAGGACCCCCAGAATTATCTGTATTTGGCCGCCGACCCCCTAAAGGGGTTCATGTAAAAATGTCCCATACTGTTGGGCCGGCCGTTCATAATACAATTCAGGTATGAAGCGGCGGGCCGTATACAATTTGGCCCGTGTATAAAATGTGGCCCACGGGCCGCACTTTGGACACAGCTGCCATATAGGTGATGTTTCCTGTCATTCCCTGGTGCACGGGTTTCTGAACTGCCCACACAGGCCTCCAATGAGATGCAGATCGAGTAGAACATAATTGTGGTATTTTATCATGAACATTATAGTGAGGACCAATTATATGAAGATAGGTTGGTGGTGAAGAGGTCCTAAGTGGTAAAAAAAATTGAGTACTTTTTCCACCACTGCAAAGTTTGTCCCTATGTTTAGAGTACCAACAGGGGGCACTGTTGCACCACTCACTTCAGACTGGTCTGATTTTCTTTTTTACTCACATGGTTTTCCAGTGATGTGGCGCGGAGAATAACAGGATGTAGAACTATCGGAGGAGGCGGAGCCTGTTGCCGCCGCGGTCATCGTCGTCGTCATCGTCGGGGGCGACGCAGAGGAAGTGACATCGCTGAACTGCGAGCATCGCAGGAAGTCCGGCCAGGAGGCGTTGAACATCTGTAGGACGGGTTCACAGCCCTCCCTGGCCGACTCGCAGAACGACCTGCAGGGCAGGATGACCTGTCTGCACGCGCACACACACAGACACGCACGCGCAGTGTTAGGACGCCTTCACAGCCCACCCTGGCCGACTCGAAAAACGAACTTCCTGCACCCCCCCCCCCCCCCTCTCTCTCTCTCTCTCTCTAAGTCACAGCTGTTTAAGGACTATAAATGGGACACTGGTGTGTGTGTGTGTGAGCCAAGAATAACTCTGTCACACTGACTGAAATGAGATCTGACACACACACACACACACACACACATATGCGAAAACATATTTTAGCGACCCAATTCACACCTCCCGCGACCCACCCTTGGGTCACGACCCAGTCTTTAGGAAACAGTGTGTTAGAGGACTCGACCCGACCAGGGGGGTCCAAGCCCCGGTCCGCCAAAACGGGCCGAGCTTGGACCGTTTCTGTACTTGACCAACGGGCCCAGACAGGGCCGGGCTTGGGCTCGCGTGCCGTTACATACATTTTGGGCGGTGAATTTCACCCAGCCATCCGGGACCATCGTGGGCATGTCTGAGCATGTCCGCTACTCCGCTTGCTTCTACAGCAGCGCAGCACACGACGACAGCAGACGCACGCACGCACGCACGCAGCACAGTCTCTAGGCACACACACACCAAAAGTGGACAGGTGCTTACTGTAAATCGCTCTGGATTAAAAGCGTCTGCTAAATGCCTACGACAAGTTGTACCGCGGGGAGGAGCTCCAAACAGGAAGCAGTTTGATTTAATAATAATTAGCACTTTAAGAAAGGAGCCAATTGGTTTTGCACAGTGCAGAACATGGAAGTTGTTCAAACTGTGGTGAGTGCACCCATTGTGGTGCGCGAATTCCCTCTAGGGGGTGCGTGACATGAAAAGGGTAATGGCGGTTTCATGCGGCGTTATTTATTTAACACAAACACCAATTCCGGCAAAACACTGTTGTAGGGAGATGTATAGAGCAGCTGCGTGTCTCTCAGTGCAGTGACACACACACACACACACACACACACACACACATAGGCACACACACACAGGCACACACAGATTCGTCTCCATGTTTCCAGGCTATATGCCCTACGACACCTGCTTTACCGTTTGACAGACAGGTGTATACCGCCCCACCTGTAACTGTCCGCGGAGCGGGTCGCACGTGTTCTTGACGTGTTTGTTTTTTCATCAGAGCGGAGCACAGCTGACACAGCGCCAGCTGCGCCGTGCACACCAGTGAAAGCGCACGCTAGCAAAGGTGTCGGGCATGTGTGTGTGTGTACCTGGTAGCAGTGACAGTAACACATTCGGGCAGTCCCAGGGAACACCCAAACAGCATGATGTGTTTGTAACAGGACAGTCTGCTCAGGTAGCTGAAGAACCTGCCAAGGAAATCACATCACAACATTAACGATGACATCACAACATCAACGATGACATCACAACATTAACAGGTTCAGTCCATCCGACGTGCCCACACATCATAAGCAATCCAATCGACGGGTTGCAATGACGTGTGCACGTCCTAACGCATCTTCAATGATATCAAACGAGAGAAGAATATTCTGATTTTTTTTTTTTTTTTCTTTTTTTAGTTGGACTCCAAGGCTACCATACGCTTCGCTCTTCGTTCACCCCCGGTCCCGGTTACTTCCTAGTTTACCACTGCAGAAGGAATGCCTCGTATCTCCTAATCTCGGGCTCTCTCCGTGGTTTTGATCTGATGGATATACTAAGCACTTCTCAGTTCTCACCTGCCTCTCGTTCAATAATAGGAACGCGAGGGATCATCAGTGATTATTATCGGATTCTTAGCGAGGTAAGCAAGCAAAAATATGTCTCCAATTTCTTTCCGGAACCGAAGGGGGGGTCTTTACAGAGTAAAAGCGGCCATGTCTTCCCAGTACCCCGAGCTTCTATTTTGAAGGAATCCTGGTGCCGATTGTGTTAACCATGCGCGTGCACTTCAATATATTTGACATAATTCATCCACTCGTAATTCCGATGTATGAATAAAACCAAACACTATAAGCTAAAACCCTAAATGATGATGATCAACGCTGATTGATCAGCTGGCAAATCTCTTGAGAGATTCTATTTCACTTTGTCAAACATTTCTGTATTTTCATCATGAAGAATTTCCCCCTTATCCAAAGTTTCGACTTCCAACACGCTTCTTTTTTTTCACTCCCCACTGTCCCCACCTCCTCCCACGGTGGTTCAATGCCCCCCTCCTTCCACCCCTCCCACCGAGACTGAGGTGGGCGGGGATAGGTGGTGAGGAGGACAGGGGGCTTGGGTGTGGACATTTTTGGTATTGCAGCTGAAATGGCTTGGAAGAGTATCATCAGAGAGGATGAAAATGAATGATTTGAGTGGTTGTTTAGGCTTCAGTGGGTATAAAGAGGTATTAAAGGGAAACATTTATATAATACATTTGATTTTAAATTCATGGTGGAGCCCCTTTAAAAACGACAGGTTCTCTGTCTGCCGTCTCCCCTCTGCTCTGATGTTTTTGTCAACTACTTCGAGAAGAAGGTTGACGATATCAGCAGCTCCTTCCCCCCTCTCCCCCATAAAGTGGCATCTGACTCAACCAACACTAACCCCAACACACCATGCATGTCCTCCTTCTCTCCTCTTTCCCCAGACGAGGTCCTACAACTAGTGACTTCCACTAGACCTACCACCTGTCCTCTCGACCCTGTCCCGTCTCCAATCTTCCAGACCATCGCACCTGATCTGCTCCCCTTCATCACCTCCATCATCAACACCTCAGTAACCTCAGGCTGCGTCCCATCTGCCCTCAAGTCAGCCAGAGTAACACCACTCCTCAAGAAACCAACCCTTGACCCCTCAGATGTCAAGAACTACAGACCGGTATCACTCCTTTCATTTCTATCAAAAAGCATTGAACGTGTTGTCTCCAACCAGCTCTCTCTCCATCTCTCACATAACAACCTGCTGGATCCCAACCAGTCCGGATTCAAAAAGGCCCACTCCACAGAAACTGCCCTGCTGGCAGTCACAGAAGCACTACATGCTGCCCAGGCTGCTTCCCACTCCGCAGTCCTGATTCTCCTAGACCTATCAGCAGCATTTGACACAGTGAACCACCAGCTGCTCCTAGACACCCTAGCGGATCTAGGCATCGGCGGGACGGCACTAAAGTGGTTCTCCTCTTACCTCACCGACCGGACCTACCAGGTCTCCTGGAAAGGTCTGTTATCATCCCCCCGAACCCTCCAAACTGGGGTCCCACAGGGATCTGTACTTGGTCCCCTCCTTTTCTCACTGTACACTAAATCCCTTGGCACTATCATCTCTGCTCACAATATATCCTATCACTGTTATGCCGATGACACACAACTGTTTCTATCCTTCCCCCCCTCTGCCACCCAGGTGGAAGAGCGCGTCACTGCTTGCCTGGCTGACATCTCACAGTGGATGTCCTCCAACCACCTCAAGCTGAACCCAGACAAGACTGAGCTTCTCTTCTTCCCAGCTAAGTCCTGCCCGATGCGGGAGCTAACTATTTCCGTAGACAACGCCCTGGTAACGTCTGTCCCAACAGCCAGGAACCTTGGTGTTGTCCTGGACAGTCAGCTCTCGTTCAAAACTCACATCACAGCTGTCACTCGATCCTGTAGGTTCACACTCTATAACATACGACGAATTAGACCGTTCCTCACCCAGGAATCATCCCAGCTCCTAATCCAGACAACAGTCCTGTCAAAACTTGACTATTGTAACTCTCTCCTTACTGGCCTACCGGCATGTGCACTGAAGCCTCTCCAACTGATCCAAAATGCCGCAGCTCGCTTGGTCTTCAACCAGCCAAAATTCTCACATGTCTCCCCCCTGCTCCGCTCCCTGCACTGGCTCCCGGTCGCTGCCCGCACAGAATACAAAACTCTGATGTTGGCATTTAAAGCAACCAAAGGTATGGCTCCCCCATATCTTGCCAGCATGATTGAACCCTACAAACCCTCCCGCGCACTCAGATCAGCCAACGCAGGGAAGCTGGAAGTACCCTCACTAAAAACGCCGGGACAACGCTCCACACGTCCCAAACTCTTCTCCCTTCTGGCCCCAAAACTGTGGAATGCACTTCCCGTTGCAATCAGAACTGCAGCATCACTCCCGATCTTCCGCCGTAGTCTGAAAACCCACCTTTTCAGACTCCATCATGGCCCATAGCACTTACCCTACCCCCCTTAGACAGCACTTCTTAGACTTATATAGCATTTGAAACAGACTTATAGCATGTCATGTAGACAGCACAATAAGTGCATTGTATGTAGTCATAGCACTTCATAGTATATATGTACAACATAGTATAGCATATATGTGTAGTTTATATGTATAGTGTCATTATATAGATATGTTCTAGTTATAGTTTATATGTATAGTGTCATTATATAGATATGTTCTAGTCACGTTCTTAGCTTACGCATGTTTCGCGATAAATGCATTTTTACATATGTGATGTATTCCCATGCTTTTTTATTGTAAGTCGCTCTGGATTAAGAGCGTCTGCTAAATGCCTAAATTGTAAATTGTAAATTGCTCTGTTAACATTATGGGTAACTCATTCAAGTGGTAAATTAAATGTGAAATACATCCTCTATTGAGAATATATGTTGACAAAGACACTTCATACATTTGGAAACATTTTTATTCAAATCAATATAGTCTTCAGTTAATTTCATATTATTTTAAAAGTAGGCTAACTACAGTTGAATTTCAATGGACTTCTATATGGGCTGGCCTGCAGTACACCGTTCTAACGGACCAGAAGTGGGGACGCTGTCTTGTTTGGGGGCGTGAAATGTGTAGTCCCCGTGTGTCTCTATAAAAACATATCACAGCCCAGTAACCAATGAAAACATATCACACTCACAGCCCAGTAGCCAATGAAAACATATCACAGCCCAGTAGCCAATGAAAACACATCGCCGGGGATAAAGAGCGGCAATTACCTCAGCATCATGTCGACCTCTGAACTCTTCACCACGGCAGCGGGGGAAGACGACCATGTTTGGTTGTAGGGAAGCATCAGACACTGATTCTCTGTGATTGTCCGACAGCCTGGGAGACAGACAGGTAGAGAGACAGACAGGTTATCACAGATACAGAGACAGACAGACAGACAGACAGACAGACAGACAGACAGACAGACAGACAGACAGACAGACCCTTTGTTTGGGAAGAGAGGACGCTGGCGTCGACTGTTCGCTGCTTCACCTCCCAATGTATGAATGAACGGACCATTGTAAAGCACTTTGAGTAAGCACATAGTGCATAGAAAAGCGCTATAAAAATGCAATCCATTATTATGTGTAAATATGTAGATTAATACCTTTTCTGAGGTTTATGTGTAACTATTATGTGGATTTTTGTACTTAATTTCGCCTGAACGGCCGTATGTAGATCCCACGGATGTTGCGAGAGGATGTTGCGCTGACTGATTCGGTCAGTCAGTGACGACGCTCTTACGCCCTTTTCAGAGTATGGGAAGGTATTGCAGACTCCCCATTGGCTTCAAGGACAGCCAATGAGGAAGCCAATGAGGAGAGAGTCATGGGAAAAAGTCACTGCTAGCTCAGCGATTGAATATAAAGACCGGCTTCACAAGCTGGTAAAAAAAGATAATTGTACGTCCAGACAGACTCATTGCTATTCTCCTTACCAACTCAAAGTCACTGAGAGAGAGACAGACAGAGAGACAGACAGACAGAGAGACAGACAGACGGAAGGACAAAGACACAGAGACGAGGAGAATTCCTAAAGAGAATACATGATTTATTGTTATTATTATTATAGCTCTTGGACGAGAGACACTGCACACTCTGTCTCTCTCTGCGTCCGTCTGTCTCTCTCTCTCAGGTCAGTTGTGGAGGACAGTAGATCAGAATTCTGCTCATTCTCTCACACACACACACACACACACACACACACACACACACACACACACACACACACACACACACACACACACACACACACACACACACACACACACACACACACACACAGGCTGGCGTAGTGGGTGATATCTGCCGCTAAACCCACCGTGCGTGCTGTGTTCTGCTGGGGATGGAGTTATGTAATATGTCACCTGCTGTATGTATGTACCACTCATTCTAGGATAGAACATCAGATTATGATAAGAAATCCAGCCCAAATTGACCAGAAGTAAAGATCGGCCATTACTAATATATTAATAGTATATACATCATATTTGTACTGTATTTTCCTGAGTGAAAACTTCACAGTACAACCACAGTGTGATACCGGGTGGATCCTATGGAAGGGGCAGGGTTTATCTGGTGTACTAGGTGGAGCCTATGGAAGGGGCGGGGTTTATCTGTTGTACTGGGTGGAGCCTATGGAAGGGCGGGACTTAAGGATGACAACCCTGACATGTGTGCATGTGTTCCCATGATTACCTGTGTCGGTCGCGGCAGCGGTGGTGCTGATTGGCCAGGGAGTCGTCAGTGAAGTCACGGAGGTCAGCCAATCAGGGGCCTGGGTGAAGTGCTGAGTGGGAGTGGCCAGTGAAGACGAAGACGATGACGATGACGATGATGATAATGATGAAGATGAAGGCGGGGTTGTGGTCCAGTCCGGACTCCCGTCGCCATGGCTACGGTAGGGGGCGGTGGCATTGTCGGCGGCGAGGCGCTGTGATTGGTTGTTGCCAATGGTGACGGGGTCCGAGGAGGAGGGGACGGGGGGGGAGTCTAGTAGACCACCTGCACGCGCACGCACGCACGCACGCACGCACGCACGCACGCACGCACACAGACATGTGCACACACACACACACACACAGACAAGTGCACACACAGACATGTGCACACACACACACACACACACACACACACACACACACACACACACACACACACACACACACACACACACACACACACACACACACACACACACACACACACACACACACACACAGGTTTGTATTATTATTAGACAGTGATTGAATGACATTTTCAGTATTTTTTAACCATAAGCCTAAAATTCAGCCAGAACCCTCCCAAAAAAAACGCTCCATACATCCCAGACTCTTCTCCCTTCTCTAAAACACCCTGGACAACGCTCCATCCTAGACTCTTCTCCCTTCTCTAAAACACTCTGGACAACGCTCCACACGTCCCAGACTCTTCTCCCTTCTCTAAAACACTCTGGACAACGCTCCACACGTCCCAGACTCTTCTCCCTTCTCTAAAACACCCTGGACAACGCTCCACACGTCCTAGACTCTTCTTTCTTCTCTAAAACACCCTGGACAACGCTCCACACGTCCTAGACTCTTCTCCCTTCTCTAAAACACCCTGGACATTTGGACAACGCTCCACACGTCCTAGACTCTTCTCCCTTCTCTAAAACACCCTGGACAACGCTCCACACATCCTAGACTCTTCTCCCTTCTCTAAAACACCCTGGACAACGCTCCACACGTCCTAGACTCTTCTCCCTTCTCTAAAACACCCTGGACAACGCTCCACACGTCCTAGACTCTTCTCCCTTCTCTAAAACACCCTGGACAACGCTCCACACGTCCTAGACTCTTCTCCCTTCTCTAAAACACCCTGGACAGCGCTCCACACGTCCTAGACTCTTCTCCCTTCTCTAAAACACCCTGGACAAAGCTCTACTTATGTGAGTTTGTACGTGTTCATTGAGTAGAATTGAATAAACATTTGTAAGCAGCTCAAACATAAAAGTGTCTTCTTAATGTATAAATTATGAATCAGTATTGATGCGACTCCTACAGCAAAGTGGCCTTTCACCAAACACACAGTGTGTGTGTGTGTGTGTGTGTGTGTGTGTGTGTGTGTGCGGCAGGGGGGAGGAGGGGGGGAGGCTGGGGGGTTACGGGAAAGCTTTAAGGGCCATTAGGTGTGTAATGCAGCACGAAATGATGCACACACACACACACACACACACACACACACACACACACACACACACACACACACACACACACACACACACACACACACACACACACCTCAACTCAGAGACGCTACGCTAGGGGGTGTATTACCGTGTGTGTGTGTGTGTGTGTGTGTGTGTGTGTGTGTGTGTAATGACTCGAGAGAACAAAAGGTTAAATGATGAGGACGAAAGCAGCCGAACAGATGTTACTGTGTGTGTGTGTGTGTGTGTGTGTGTGTGTGCGTCCGTGGTTCAAAGGTTTAGAGAGGCAATTAAAGTAACAAAGCCTTCAGCTCACCGCACGCACACACACACACACACACACACACACACACACACACACACACACACACACACACACACACACACACACACACACACACACACACACACACACACACACACACACACACACACACACACACACACACACACACACACACACACACACACGAGAACAATAGATGCAGTCTCTTTGTTCATATAAACAGAATTTTCATTACAATAGAAGCTCATTGCAGGGCCACTAATTAGCATAATAATTAACTCATTTACATTTATTACAGCACAGGAAGTGGAGGGCAGTCATCAAAGGGTTAAATGGTGCTTTTATGTAGTTCCTTTATTCACTTTACAAGACGCGCATGCACACACACACACACACACACACACACACACACACACACACACACACACACACACACACACACACACACACACACACACACACACACACACACACACACACACACACACACACACACACACACACGATGAGATAAAAGGGTTCTAAACTTAGTTTCTGTCTGTGTTTTCTGCTTGTTTGGGGATGCCATTTATTTTTATTCAGCTAATATCAATTGTATCTAAAGGGAGATCATTCACAAAAATAGTAATTGTTGATATTTAATATCTAACCGTTACAATGTGTGTCTGTGTGTGTGTGTGTGTGTGTGTGTGTGTGTGTATATGTGTGAGTGTGTGCACACGAATGCACGTACCGGTGAAGGCCAGTACAAGCAGCAGCAGGGCGGCCAATAGGGTGACAGAAGGCAGGATGTAAAGCAGAAGTCGCAGGTGATTGGTCGATCCCAGCTTGTCTGGACACGCCTCCCCCATGCTGTCCTCGCCACGGCAACCAGAGGCCTGGAGAGACGCGCGCACACGCACGTACACACACACACACACACGCACACACAATTTTAGGATGACATTGAAAATATATGGAAATAAGCTGAACATTTCTGGACATCACTTCCTCTTGTCACTCATGAGGGATCAAATCATTCAATAATAATGTGGGAAAAAGTGGGCAGTAATCCTGGTCTCCATACTGCCTCCCCCTGGCCAGCCGGGGCGCCTGATGGAGGGGAAGGGAACTGGTTGGAATAACGTGTTCCTTCCACGTCCAACCGTCCAAACTCCCACCTGCCAGGTGAAAAGAAGCGGCTTGGACTCCTCGTGCATTCATACGATTTTTCAACAATATAGATCTACATACAAGCTTGGCAAGAGCCAATGATCATTGGTTGGAATCAGCTGTTTAGATCGTTGGTTGATTAGAATCAGCTGTGTTTGGGGAGATCATTCGGATATGTGCACCGGGAATGTGCTCAGTTTGAGTGCGCTGGGCGGTCACGTCACATGCAGAGCGCACCGAGTGTGGCTTATTTACGAACGACCAGATAAAACTGGTTGTTTTTAAGACCAGTTAAAACATCATGGGCCAAAGTAAATGATGAACACTTGTGTGTTGATGTACGAAATGCGTGCCTTGCTAGCTTAGCTTACATCTACAAGCTCGTAGTGAGCAGAGTAATCTATAGTAAGAGAGTGGTGACACACTTTGATCTTGCCGCAAAGCGGGTGCCTATGGGCTATAGTTCCAAACATTGGAACTATCCCATTGAGATAGAATGAGCACTTCCGCATTCCATTGTTTGTTACAATGGGAGTCAACGCTAGTGTCTCTTACTAGATTACTCTGGTAGTGAGGCAAGAGCCATTTTTCAATGATTAGAATCAGCTCCGTTTAGATCATTGATTAGAATCAGCTGTGGGAGATTTTGTATAAGTATAGACATGACTAAATATAACCGCTATGACCCGGTTAAGACACAAGTGTGGTCGGTTGTCTTAACCGGCCACTGATGTGTCTTAACCGACCACGTTTGTGTCTTACAAGCATGGTCGGTTAAGACACATGCGTGGCCAGTTAAGACACATGCGTGGCACCGTGGCCGGTTAAGACACATGCGTGGCCGGTTAAGACACATGCGTGGCCAGTTAAGACACATGCGTGGCCGGGTAAGACACATGCGTGGCCGGTTAAGACACAAGCGTGGCCGGTTAAGACACATGCGTGGCCGGTTAAGACAAATGCGTGGCAGGGTAAGACACATGCGTGGCCGGTTAAGACACAATCGTGGCCGGTTAAGACACAAGCGTGGCCGGGTAAGACACATGCGTGGCCGGGTAAGACACATGCGTGGCCGGGTAAGACACATGCGTGGCCGGTTAAGACACAATCGTGGCCGGTTAAGACACAAGCGTGGCCGGTTAAGACACATGATTATGATGCTTGATTAGGGTGTCGGACTATTGCGTGTCAAGACTGTTAGTACATCGGAAACAAATTATACATGCACCCCAAACACATGCACGTAAGCACGCACGCATGCATGCACATACACACGCATGCATGCACATACACCCACACACACGCACACAATTATTTTAAATGTATAGCAATTAAGTGAAAGTCATGAGCGCCAAAAAACAATAAATAGGCCTAACATCTTCACCAATAGGCCTATCACCGCCCCCCAAAACAGTTTTCCTAATTTATTTTTAAAAGTATGTGTTGTAGATTTTCATTACTTTTGTGTGAAACAAAAGTAGTGAAATCTAGGGGGGAAAATATATATATATAAATAAATAAACAGTAAAACAAAGTTGAAATGTGGTGTTTTTCTGCCTGGCAACAGAAAAAAAAACTATTTATTTATTATTTGTTATAAAACAACTGAAAAAAATAATTAAAGAAAATAAAACGTCCTTACCTCTAAAACCACAAGCCGATTTCTCGCCGCCGGTCACACACACACACGCACGCAGGGTCACGCGCTCTGCCCGGTGCTGTCTCGTCCGCCGGTCCTCGGAGGCATTTTGTCCTTTTCTTTTTTTTATAACGACGCGCTCCAAGGTGACACACGCACAAACGCACACACCGAACACACGCACGTAGCAGCCTACTGACGGACGGACCTACGCGCACGCACACACACGCAGCGAGTTTAACGGAGACAGGCACACGCGGAATTATGTAGTCCGAATGAGAGCAGAGATAGCAAGCAACCGTCTGTCTGTAACTAATGTCCCTCTCTCTCTCGCTCTCTCTCTCTCTCTCTCTCTCTCTGGGACCTATAGTGCGCGCGCATCGCGCGCGTACTGTGTGCGTGTGTATTTTAGGCTACAGTAAATAGGATAGAGACAGTCAGAGATCGAGAGCGAGAGCGAGAGAGCAGTTGTTCTGGCGTTTGGTGTGTGTGTGTGTGCGTGCGCACGTGCGTGCGTGTGTGTGTGTGTGTGTGTGTGTGTGTGTGTGTGTGTGTGTGTGTGTGTGTGACAGGGGAGACAGTGTCTCCCCCCCACAGACAGACAGACAGACAGACACAAACAGAAAGTCAGCTTATACTGTCAAGTGTTGGGTTTGTGTGTGTCAAGGGTATTTTCCGTTGCACATTTCAGGTTATTTTTAGCACAAAACAGGCTGACACAAGTGTCTCCCGGCGCACGCACGCACACACGCACGCACGCACGCACACACACGCACACACACACACACACAAATTATGCTCCTAATTGACTTACTCTGTACAGTAAATGCACAGAATCATAATGTTAATGTTTTTCAGAAAAGAACAGTGTTAATTTTTACATCACAGACATTCTGATTTAGTCTTAGTCTTTTGAACACACCATTTAGTACTATTTTAGTCATCTGAAATTGATATAAAAAAATCAGACCCGTGAGTGAGTGGTACTGTACTGTATACTGTACTGTACTGCACTGTACAAGCCCTCCTCCCTGGCCGGTGTTTGTGTGTGTCTGTGCAACAGTGACACTTGGTGGTGAACAAATGCTATAACGCTATTTTCGTGCTCGGACACAGGGACAGACCCAGGGACACAGCCACACACATAGCTGTC
This sequence comes from Electrona antarctica, assembly GCF_951216825.1. Taxonomy (NCBI): domain Eukaryota; kingdom Metazoa; phylum Chordata; class Actinopteri; order Myctophiformes; family Myctophidae; genus Electrona; species Electrona antarctica. Next base: position 26,696,883 of record NC_136802.1, on the reverse strand, counting down.
TAGTGGTTGCACCACTCAAAAAACCCTCTCTTTAGTCAAGAAAATGAACACTGGGATTCTGGGAAAGCAGAAATTAAAAGTCACTATAAGTCATCTACTATAGTTGACTTGGGCAATCACACGAATGATTGATCATAAGCCGTGTCTGATTAAATTAATATAATGGGGGTGGGGTCACTCTGTCTGTCTGTCTCTCTAGAATGTAGTTAAAACATGAGTATTGTTTGAATATAAAAACAATTAAAAAATGGGGGACTTTCATGGGACTGTGAAGGCTTACGTCTTTCTGTAAGAGACATGCATGCACAACACTTCAGTAGATGTGTTGCTCTAAATAGCATACAATACAAATTTTGAGCGGTGCCTATAACCGCTCCAATGAACAGCTATGTATGTGATCTATGTATGTCTCCATGTCTGAGTACGGACAGCTGCAATACAGCTGGGTGACCTACGTAGTAGTCCTACAGTGGCACTGTTTTGTATCCTTGTATCCTGGTGTGGGATTACAGGTGGCTCAGGGGTAGAGTGGCTGGAGTTCGAACCCGGGCTCCCCCAGAGTTGGTGTCGATGTGTCCTTGAGCAAGACACTGAACCCCTAATTGCTCCTGATGTGCTGGTTGGTGCCTTGCTTGGTTTCTGCCGCCATCTGTGTATGAATGTGTGTGTGAATGTAATGCATAATCCATGTAAAGCGCCTTGGATAAAGGCGCTATAGGCCTATATAAATGCACCATTTACCAAGACGGGAAGCTTTTAGGAAGTATTTAGTGCAACACCAATGTCTTTTTTGTGTTGCTTTAAATAGGTTTTCATAAGATAAAGATACCCTATAAAGAAATGGCTTCAGTAGATGTGTTGCTCTAAATAGGTGTTCTTGTGGCATTGTATTGAAGTTTGTGATGAATTGTTTGAACGAACTATAATGTACAAATCTCTCTCTCTCTCTCTCTCTCTCTCAACCACTGAGTGAAGTCCTTAACACCCACGTATTATGAAAGGTTTAAATCAGTGGTCGACACGATGGAATGCTAATCAGAGACGAAATGTTTTTATAATCGTCATGGGGAGGGGGGGGGGGGAGGGGGGGTCACAGTCTCACAGTGTTTAGATTATAAACAGAAGAGCATGTTTAAATGCCATGATTGCAGGCTAGTCCGCCTCGGCAGGTTCTGTAGAACTGTCGCTGGGACGGCGGAAGGTTTCAACGGCAGGCTGGCATCGCTGTTGCCAGCCAGGGTGTTCTTGCTGGTGGTAGTTTCATATTGTATTAAGTTAATTAAATCTGTTTGTAGGCTATAACTTCCATACATTCCATTCCAGTCCAGTGTTGTTTTCGTTAACGATGATTATTAGGTATTTTTTAAACTTTACTGGAGTATTTCCAATTTGCAATACTTTGACTTCTACGCCACTATAGATCGCAGCAGCAAACATTGTACTTTTACTCCACCACTACAGTTATTTGGAAACTTTTAGTTACTACTTTGTAGATTTTGATTATCATCAACAAGCTCACAATGAGCTTGTTGATCGGCAAGTTTCAAAAGATTGTTATACATTTTATATTTTACACTCTCAAGAGTTAAATTATTGTTAAACATCTGCATTACTTTGTTTACAAGAAGTCTACACAATTAGAGAATGTAGAAGAATTGTTATTTTGATCAACACAGCAAGGAATTGTGGACAAAATCTAATCCAACGACAACAAAATATTCTTTAGTTTTGGGTCTGAGGCTGAATAAATAATGGACCTGGATATGAAAACAAAAGGGTTGAAAACCACTGGTTTAGATTATTAGAATTCCATCGTGTCGTACAAAATCCTGTTACATCATCACACATCCTCTTACATCATATTACAGCCACAACATGAGAGCTCAGCATGCGCGCACGGTACACGCATGTGCACGTGCACACACACACACCTGACGAATCAAACCTCTCCACTTGCAGTGTTGTTTTCATCGACTAAAACTAAGACTAAAAATGTTCGTCGACTACCTTTTTTCACTGACGAAAACTAAATGGAAACTACATGAAAACTAAGCTATGATGACTAAAACTAAGATTAAATATACTGACGATTTCGTCAACAAATAAAAACTAGACTAAAATGTTAGGAAGGGACTACTAGTCCCTTACTAGTGGACAAGAGATCCAGTATAAGTCATTTTGGTTGCATGCTGAAAATAGCCGATCTACAAGCTCACAACGCGTTGTGAGCTTGTAGATCGGCTATTTTCAGCAAGTAAAAGTCATTACGACGGCATCAACGGCATCAAGGCCCGCCAAAACACATTTTATTCGACTAAATCAACTGTAGATTTAGACGACTAAAATCTTACGATATTTAGTCAACTAAAACTAGACTAACACTAAAACATTCCAGGTGACTAAAATGTGACTGAAACCAAATGAAAACTATTCAAGAGACTATGACTAAAACTAAAATCAAAATTTGCTGCCAAAAAACAACACTGTCCACTTGCTTCTACCATATAATGTAGCCTAATACTGCATACACATACAGTATATACAGTATGTTAATAAACTATTTGTTTATTATTTCAGGTGAGAACCATGTACAGTATAAGCCCTTCATGCGTTTCTTTTCTCACCTGCACTTCTTTTAATAATGTTGTTTTTATCGTGTGAATAAGTACAACTAAAACTAAAAACATTTATACGTTGGCTAACATTCAAACACATAACAGATCTAAAGATCTATATTCAAGCATATATACAGATTTACAAGCTTGTTTTGCATGTATGGTTGTATGTGAACTCGTTTTACATGTTGTAAAGCCATTTCGAATTATGTTAATGTGTCCATTTTATGATTCAAACACATTTGTGCTTTTTGACAATTCAAAGACGTTGTAATTATTATGATTTAAGTTGCTGCCATTTGGATCTGACATTAACTGTCAGAGAAAGAGAGAGAGACAGACAGAGACAGAACTAGTGAAGACAGACAGACATGAAGACAGACAGACAAACGGAACCTGTCTCACTCACCGGGGGACTGAAGCTGACATGTGTCCATGATGTCTCCCGCTCAGCGCTGTCCTCTGTGACCCTTTGTCCCTCCGACATGTCTGTCTGTCTCTGCGTCCGTCCGTCTCGTCTGTCTGTCTCTCCGTCCGTCCGTCCGTCTGACTGTCCTTCAAAACTCACAACATCTCTGTTCGTCTCCCTGTCTGTTTCCCGGTCTGTCCCTCTCTCCCTGTCTCCCTGTCTGTCTGTTCTCGCTCTCTTGCCAAACTGAAATGTCTTGTGTTGGACAAACTGAAATCACGCCCCATCTGTTTCTGCTCTCTCTCTCTCTCTCTCTCTCTCTCTCTCTTTCTCTCTCTCTTTCTCTCTTTCTCTTTCTCTCTCTCTCTCACCCTCCTCTCTCTCTCACACACTTTTCTGTTTCAATTTCACTCACATTCATTCTCTGTTGTACACACACACACACACACACACACACACACACACACACACACACACACACACACACACACACACACACACACACACACACACACACACACACACACACACACACACACACACACACACACACGGACACACTTGTGCACACGTGCACATATTCAGTTACACAAACACGTCGGAGTTCCAAGAACCGGTCAGATTTTCTCCATGTGCGTCAAGTCTCAACGTGAGATTAACACGCGCACACGCACATGCACACACGTCGCCTCAATCAAACAGTGGGTAATTACAGCCGCACTGCATGCTGGGATGTCGGCCCACCTGGGTGTGTGCGTGTGTGGTAACTAGTGTACACATGCATGTTTTTGGTATGCTGTAAATTCCCCACATGGGCAAACGTAGTGCAAATAAACAGACTAGGCACGTGTGTTTGTGTGTGTGTGCGTGCGCATGTGTAAAAGGTAGTGTACTCAGGCCAAGTGAAATCAACAAACCGCCAGGACACAACCACACACTGTGTGTGTGTGTGTGTGTGTGAGTGAGTGTGTGTCACATTGACACAGGGAGCGCTTGATTTCCATACTCTGGCTTCTCAAACATTTTCACATCCAAGTGTTCGATCCCGTCACCCAGTACCATTACAATCAGTTCTGTTGTTGCAACTGTTAGAAATTATTTAAAAATGTTTTAGGAAAATAGCAGATCTACAAGCTCACATGATGAGGAGAGGAGAGCTGAGGAGAGGAGGGGAGAGGAGAAGAAAGGCGAGGAGGGCAGAAGAGAGGAGAGGAGAGGAGAAGAGAGCAGAAGAGAGGAGAGTAGAAGAGAGGAGAGGAGAGCAGAAGAGGAGAGCAGAAGAGAGGAGAGGAGAAGAGAGGAGAGCAGAAGAGAGGAGAGGAGAATAGAGGAGAGCAGAAGAGAGGAGAAGAGAGGAGAGCAGAAGAGAGGAGAGTAGAAGAGAGGAGAGGAGAGCAGAAGAGGAGAGCAGAAGAGAGGAGAGGAGACGAGAGGAGAGTAGAAGAGAGGAGAGGAGAGCAGAAGAGGAGAGCAGAAGAGAGGAGAGGAGAAGAGAGGAGAGCAGAAGAGAGGAGAGTAGAAGAGAGGAGAGCAGAAGAGAGGAGCGCAGAAGAGAGGAGAGTAGAAGAGAGGAGCGCAGAAGAGAGGAGAGTAGAAGAGAGGAGAGGAGAGCAGAAGAGGAGAGTAGAAGAGAGGAGAGGAGAAGAGAGGAGAGCAGAAGAGAGGAGAGCAGAAGAGAGGAGAGTAGAAGACAGGAGAGGAGCAGAAGAGAGGAGAGTAGAAGAGAGGAGAGGAGAGCAGAAGAGAGGAGAGGAGAAGAGCAGAAGAGAGGAGAAGAGCAGAAGAGAGGAGAGTAGAAGAGAGGAGAGCAGAAGAGAGGAGAGGAGAAAAGAGGAAAGGAGAGCAGAAGAGAGGAGAGGAGAGCAGAAGAGAGGAGAGCAGAAGAGGAGAGGAGAGCAGAAGAGAGGAGAAGAGAAGAGAGGGGAGCAGAAGAGAGGAGAGCAGAAGAGAGGAGAGCAGAAGAGAGGAGAGCAGAAGAGAGGAGAGGAGAAGAGGGGAGAGCAGAAGAGAGGAGAGGAGAGCAGAAGAGAGGAGAGGAGAGCAGAAGAGAGGAGAGCAGACGAGAGGAAAGGAGAGCAGAAGAGAGGAGAGGAGAGCAGAAGAGAGGAGAGCAGAAGAGAGGAGAGGGGAGCAGAAGAGAGGAGAGCAGAAGAGAGGAGAGCAGAAGAGAGGAGAGGGGAGCAGAAGAGAGGAGAGCAGAAGAGAGGAGAGCAGAAGAGAGGACAGCAGAAGAGAGGAGAGGAGAGCAGAAGAGAGGAGAGCAGAAGAGAGGAGAGCAGAAGAGAGGAGAGCAGAAGAGAGGAGAGGGGAGCAGAAGAGAGGAAAGGAGAGCAGAAGAGAGGAGAGGAGAGCAGAAGAGAGGAGAGGGGAGCAGAAGAGAGGAGAGCAGAAGAGAGGAGAGCAGAAGAGAGGAAAGGAGAGCAGAAGAGAGGAGAGGAGAGCAGAAGAGAGGAGCAGAAGAGAGGAGAGCAGAAGAGAGGAGAGGGGAGCAGAAGAGAGGAGAGCAGAAGAGAGGAGAGGAGAAGAGAGCAGAAGAGAGGAGAGCAGAAGAGAGGAGAGGAGAAGAGAAGAGAGGAGAGCAGAAGAGAGGAGAGCAGAAGAGAGGAGAGGGGAGCAGAAGAGAGGAGAGCAGAGGAGAGGAGAGGAGAAGAGAGGAGAAGAGAGCAGAAGAGAGGAGAGGAGAAGAGAGGAGAGGAGAAGAGAGGAGAGCAGAATAGAGGAGAGCAGAAGAGAGGAGAAGAGAGGAGAGCAGAAGAGAGGAGAGTAGAAGAGAGGAGAGGAGAGCAGAAGAGGAGAGCAGAAGAGAGGAGAGGAGACGAGAGGAGAGTAGAAGAGAGGAGAGGAGAGCAGAAGAGGAGAGCAGAAGAGGAGAGGAGAAGAGAGGAGAGCAGAAGAGAGGAGAGTAGAAGAGAGGAGAGCAGAAGAGAGGAGCGCAGAAGAGAGGAGAGTAGAAGAGAGGAGCGCAGAAGAGAGGAGAGTAGAAGAGAGGAGAGGAGAGCAGAAGAGGAGAGTAGAAGAGAGGAGAAGAGAGGAGAGCAGAAGAGAGGAGAGCAGAAGAGAGGAGAGTAGAAGACAGGAGAGGAGCAGAAGAGAGGAGAGTAGAAGAGAGGAGAGGAGAGCAGAAGAGAGGAGAGGAGAAGAGCAGAAGAGAGGAGAAGAGCAGAAGAGAGGAGAGTAGAAGAGAGGAGAGCAGAAGAGAGGAGAGCAGAAGAGAGGAGAGGAGAAAAGAGAGGAGAGGAGAAGAGAGGAGAGGAGAGCAGAAGAGAGGAGAGCAGAAGAGGAGAGGAGAGCAGAAGAGAGGAGAAGAGAAGAGAGGGGAGCAGAAGAGAGGAGAGCAGAAGAGAGGAGAGCAGAAGAGAGGAGAGCAGAAGAGAGGAGAGGAGAAGAGGGGAGAGCAGAAGAGAGGAGAGGAGAGCAGAAGAGAGGAGAGGAGAGCAGAAGAGAGGAGAGCAGACGAGAGGAAAGGAGAGCAGAAGAGAGGAGAGGAGAGCAGAAGAGAGGAGAGCAGAAGAGAGGAGAGGGGAGCAGAAGAGAGGAGAGCAGAAGAGGAGAGGAGAGCAGAAGAGAGGAGAGCAGAAGAGAGGAGAGGGGAGCAGAAGAGAGGAGAGCAGAAGAGAGGAGAGCAGAAGAGAGGAGAGCAGAAGAGAGGAGAGCAGAAGAGAGGAGAGGAGAGCAGAAGAGAGGAGAGCAGAAGAGAGGAGAGGGGAGCAGAAGAGAGGAGAGCAGAAGAGAGGAGAGCAGAAGAGAGGAAAGGAGAGCAGAAGAGAGGAGAGGAGAGCAGAAGAGAGGAGCAGAAGAGAGGAGAGCAGAAGAGAGGAGAGGGGAGCAGAAGAGAGGAGAGCAGAAGAGAGGAGAGGAGAAGAGAGCAGAAGAGAGGAGAGCAGAAGAGAGGAGAGGAGAAGAGAAGAGAGGAGAGCAGAAGAGAGGAGAGCAGAAGAGAGGAGAGGGGAGCAGAAGAGAGGAGAGCAGAGGAGAGGAGAGGAGAAGAGAGGAGAGGAGAAGAGAGCAGAAGAGAGGAGAGGAGAAGAGAGGAGAGGAGAAGAGAGGAGAGCAGAATAGAGGAGAGCAGAAGAGAGGAGAAGAGAGGAGAGCAGAAGAGAGGAGAGTAGAAGAGAGGAGAGGAGAGCAGAAGAGGAGAGCAGAAGAGAGGAGAGGAGACGAGAGGAGAGTAGAAGAGAGGAGAGGAGAGCAGAAGAGGAGAAGAGGAGAGGAGAAGAGCAGAAGAGAGGAGAGTAGAAGAGAGGAGAGCAGAAGAGAGGAGCGCAGAAGAGAGGAGAGTAGAAAAGAGGAGCGCAGAAGAGAGGAGAGTAGAAGAGAGGAGAGGAGAGCAGAAGAGGAGAGTAGAAGAGAGGAGAAGAGAGGAGAGCAGAAGAGAGGAGAGCAGAAGAGAGGAGAGTAGAAGACAGGAGAGGAGCAGAAGAGAGGAGAGCAGAAGAGAGGAGAGGAGAGCAGAAGAGAGGAGAGGAGAAGAGCAGAAGAGAGGAGAAGAGCAGAAGAGAGGAGAGTAGAAGAGAGGAGAGCAGAAGAGAGGAGAGCAGAAGAGAGGAGAGGAGAAAAGAGAGGAGAGGAGAAGAGAGGAAAGGAGAGCAGAAGAGAGGAGAGCAGAAGAGAGGAGAGCAGAAGAGGAGAGGAGAGCAGAAGAGAGGAGAAGAGAAGAGAGGGGAGCAGAAGAGAGGAGAGCAGAAGAGAGGAGAGCAGAAGAGAGGAGAGCAGAAGAGAGGAGAGGAGAAGAGGGGAGAGCAGAAGAGAGGAGAGGAGAGCAGAAGAGAGGAGAGGAGAGCAGAAGAGAGGAGAGCAGACGAGAGGAAAGGAGAGCAGAAGAGAGGAGAGGAGAGCAGAAGAGAGGAGAGCAGAAGAGAGGAGAGGGGAGCAGAAGAGAGGAGAGCAGAAGAGGAGAGGAGAGCAGAAGAGAGGAGAGCAGAAGAGAGGAGAGGGGAGCAGAAGAGAGGAGAGCAGAAGAGAGGAGAGCAGAAGAGAGGACAGCAGAAGAGAGGAGAGGAGAGCAGAAGAGAGGAGAGCAGAAGAGAGGAGAGCAGAAGAGAGGAGAGGGGAGCAGAAGAGAGGAAAGGAGAGCAGAAGAGAGGAGAGCAGAAGAGAGGAGAGGGGAGCAGAAGAGAGGAGAGCAGAAGAGAGGAAAGGAGAGCAGAAGAGAGGAGAGCAGAAGAGAGGAGCAGAAGAGAGGAGAGCAGAAGAGAGGAGAGCAGAAGAGAGGAGAGGAGAAGAGAGCAGAAGAGAGGAGAGCAGAAGAGAGGAGAGGAGAAGAGAGGAGAGCAGAAGAGAGGAGAGCAGAAGAGAGGAGAGGGGAGCAGAAGAGAGGAGAGCAGAGGAGAAGAGAGGAGAGGAGAAGAGAGCAGAAGAGAGGAGAGGAGAAGAGAGGAGAGGAGAAGAGAGGCGAGCTGAGGAGAAACACTTCTGTAGTTTGTTTTGGTAGAGTCCCCAATAAAAACAGCCCTGTACTTGAGTACATGTACTTAGGTACTTCACCACACTGTCTATTATGTAATTCATTAAGTATGACAGGCCTACCGGTCACATTTGAACTGTAGGAGTTGTCTTTTAGAGTAGTGGTTCTCAACCTGTGGCTCTCCCAAGCCACATGACTTTCTGGGGGGTCCCCATGCAGATGACAGTGAAGTGACAGTTTAAGGCCTTATAGAAGACCTTTTTAATACCTAAAACAGAACAGAAGAAAAAGCCCATTATTGCATAAAATTACCATATCATTATATCATTACTGCATCAGAAGTAATCAACAAACTATATTAAACTGGTCAAACATTGTCTAATAACACAAGAAAGAGACAAACATTTAGGAAAATAGCAGATCTACAAGATCAGAGCTTGTACAGTAGGTCGGCTATCCAATGTATCCATCCATCTTCAACCGCTTATACGTAGTCGGGTCGCGAGGGCAACAGCTCCACCAGAGAGCTCCAGACTTCCCTCTCCAGAGCAACATTGGTAACTTCATCCTGGGGGATCCCGCCGAGGCGTTCCAAGGCCATTTTGGAGATATAATCCCTCCATCTGGTCCTTGGTCTGCCTGTGGGACGTGCATCGAGGACCCTATAGGCCTAGGGTAGCTTCGGAAAACCAGACGTTTTTATTTCGATGGAGGAAAAAAAAGAGTCTGGGACCAAGGCCACTTCAATTCGGCATAGAGTATAGCGCAAACGTCGATCACTCTCTGCTGTACAAATGGAACCTAATGGACCCTAACGGGTCCATTCGGTTCCATTTGTACACTCTCAGAGTTAAATTAACATTGATTTTACAATATAAATTGGGGGTCCCAGAGATCGAAATGCGGGGGGTCCGTAGACTAATGCATGTCAAACTGGGGGTCCTTGAAATTAAACAGGTTGAGAATCACTGCTAGAGCCGTAAAAATCTTCTCTCATTGGGGTCCCTGGGCATATCTTTTCAAATGGGGGTCCACGGGCTAATTAGTGTCAACTGGGGGTCCTTGACATGAACAAGTTTGGGAACCACTGTATTAGACCACGACGGAGTACCGCCGTCTCAAGCAAACTTGAGCCACGTGAGACACCACAGAGCGAGCTAAACCCCCAGTACAAATATGATCATTTTGGGGGGTCCCCAGTTCAAATATGATTATAATCCAGAGCGATTTACAGTAAGCAAGAACAACACATGGCAATACATAAAATACATAGAAATAATCAAAGATAATTTTGGACTGGTGGGGGAGGGGGAGCAGGGCCTGAAAAGGCTGAAAACAGCTGCTTTCGAGAAGAGAGGAAAAAAAACAACCCAGTCATTTGACAGAATTCTAAATGTTTTATTTAACTTGAAATTCAAAGAAAAGAAAAGAAAAGGCATAGAAAGAACAATATCCAGTTTTTTCACGCATCAAATCGGATCACATTTCAGACATCAAATCTGACTACCTCAGAATTAACTCACTCATTGCCGAGATTGTCTTTTGACATATTTTTTTTACATTTCATAACGCTGTTCTGCACGCGTCTGTATCACTCCGGTTGCCGTGCGGCGGAAGTAAACTGGAGGAAAAAAAAAACGGACGTGAAAAGTCAGCGCGTGTATGATGTCTATATGGGAACGGATTGTTTTAACTATAAACGCTATGATCGCCGGGGCGAATTAAATAACATTCGGGGGGACACTTTTCATAGACGATTTTGCACGTCCTGTCTTCCCGATTGAATGGCTTCCAAAATAAAAATGGTTCGCCGTTGACATGGATTGTGGCAGTTCTCGAGTTTAAATTCAGCCACTAGACGGCAGTGATGGGCGGCGAATGAGTCAATGTGTCTCTGTCTCTGTGTCTGCCGAGTTTTAAAGTTTCACTTCTTAACCGAAACATTTTTTTACCAGCTGCTGTGTAAGCTTTCACACCCACTTGCTGTAGTTTCTCATTGGCTGTACCGACAACCTATCATCCTGATTGGCTGCCTCGTCTCTAGGCAACCACACACCTTTTGTGCCTCTAGCCGACCTCTCAGCCATGGGATATAAGGCAGCAGCTGGAAAATTAATTGATGTCATCAATTCTCGTTCAAAGACCGTTAATCACACTCAGCATCCTGACATCTCATTGGTTGGTTGAAACAAACACGGGGAGCTCACCGATTGGCCGTTGTTTTAATTTACGATTGTAAATGGATGAAAACGATATCGGTGCTCAATGTCAAACATGACGTGGTTAAATTAGCATGAAAATTAATTAAACATGAGGAGAGAATACTTATAGCTACAGTTACAGTGCGTTTTAACAGCGGGCGACAGCCGCTATTTGTATTATTATTTTAAAAAAAACGAAAAAAAAAAAAAATATATATATATACCATAGACAAATGTGGCCGGTAGTTGCCCGGGTCCCATAGACCCCAAAGTGGGGTCAGGGGACCCCCAGGGGTACCTGAGGGAGTTCCAGGGGGTCCCCAGCTAAATGATAGTTTGTAACCAAACGGACCCTTATGGGTCTGTAACTCAGAGTGTACAAATGGAACCGAATGGACCCTAATGGGTCCATTCGGTTCCATTTGTACACTCTCAGAGTTAAAATAACATTGATTTTACAATATAAATTGGGGGTCCCAGAGATAGAAATAGTAGACTAATAATGCATGTCAAACCTGGGGGTCCTTGAAATTAAACAGGTTGAGAATCACTGCTGGAGCCGTAAACATCTTCTCTCATGGGGGTCCCTGTTATGTCTCTTCAAATGGGGGTCCGCGGGCTAATGAGTGTCAATTTGGGGGTTCTTGACATGAAAAGGTTTGGAAACCACTGCCATAGAATCTATGGGACCCGGCAACTACCGGCCATAGCAGGCGACGAGGCCATAGTGGGAAAAGTGGGCGGAGGAACGATAGCGATAGCCAATCAAATCCATGAGTCGCCGTTGTTCTCCCGCTGTTAAAACGCACCGTTAGAGACACTTAAAACATTTGAAACGTGTTTAGGCCATCTGTGTGTGTGTGTGTGTGTGTGTGTGTGCGCGCGTGCGTGTGTGTGTGCGCGCATGTGTGTGTGTGTGTGTGTGTGTGTGTGTTTGTGTTAGTACACGAGGTAGTAGAGACCGGCGGCCAGCATAGCTCCGCCCGCAGCGAGGGGGAGGAGCATCAGCAGGCCATGCCCCCTCCACCACCCAGACTCCGCCTCCTCCACCTCCTCTCTCCGTCCCCTCTTCTTGCCCCTCCTCCCCTTCTGTCGCTTCTCGAAGGCTTCCAACTCCGCCTGGAGACACAGACACGCACACACACGCACACAGATAAATCTCAACCCATTCAAACCTTGAAAGCAGCTGTGTAATTTTAGATAAATCCGTTGGCTGTTCAAAAATAGCAGGCTTGTACATGTGCTACTTGTTTTTTTTGTAAAATCGTCGTTTTACATGGAGACCCCAGCCTGATAACGTTCGTCTAACGGAAAACTCATCTCTACATTGACACTATAGAAAGTATAGGTTGACAGACAGACGGACAGACACAGACCTGCCAACCGTGGGATATTGCCATATATTCATTCATTGCGACTGCAGGTCACATTTACTATGAACATTTCCCGTCAGTTAGTTAGTTAGTCACCCCCAGGCATGACCAAATATGGTCATGCCTGGGGGTGACTAACTGATCATCATGTGACATCAACACGGATGGAGATTCCTGATGTCATCAATATTAAGCCCATATATGGAGATCCCTGATGTCATCAATATTGGCCAGCATCTGATCTCAAACCCTTAGATCTCCATATTATGGAGCTGACCTGTTCTGACATTCCATATGTTGATCCTTCCCCATCCATCCATCCTTCCTCTTCGATGTCTCCCTTTTGACTGATACCTGTCCATTTAAACTCTAGACCGCCCCGCCCCAACGTTATTAGTTGGGGCGGGCCGGCAGCCGGAAAAAACTGGAGTTCTCGACAGACCCGAAAATTCAGGCCCGGCCCTACCCGGGCCCTCATCAAACCCTGTGCACTCAAGACACTGCCCCCGCTGCCACCCTTAAATCTCCATATATGGAGCTGACCTGTTCTGACATTCCATATGTGGATCTGACCTCATCAAACCCTGTACACTCAAGACACGCTCCATATATGGCCTGTACAAAATTCATTCCATATGTAGATCTGACCCCCCCATTCCAAAGAGTCAGCGCTCGCCCAGCAGTCTGCGGTGAGTGCAGTCACCCAAGGCGGACGCGTGCACGCAACCTCGCCTCGCTTCTCGCCCTCAGGCAGGCGTCTTACTGGTATAGGCTAGCCCCTCCTATATACAGGTTTAATGTTTGTCTTGTCTAGACAAACATTAAAAACGCCATTGACAATGAACAGAGTTTAATGTTTGTTTTGTCTGTCACTGAGCAAATCGGCATATATGTTATATTATGATATTGCGATGATGTAAGATGATAAGGGTTGGTAAAGCGCCCCTCCCTTCCTGGTTTGTTATACCGCGCCCAGTCCCCCGAAATTGCATAGTTGTGAATGCGCAATTCGTACCTGTGTACTGAAACCAAGGATTTCTTGGTTTCTATTAAAAATGCGTGCACGTTGGCAGTCTGCAGACAGACAGACAGGCAGACATACCTGTAATCTCTTCTGTTCTTCCTCCTGTACAGCTTTCTCCTCTTCCTCCTTCAACTGGAACATAAGCCCCGCCCACAAGCAAGTTAGGTTGAGGTCTTATAGATCTGTTTTACATTTTCCGTGCATGAAACCAGTGGGTTTTTTTTTTTTATTCTTATCCCACAATTTTGTAACCCTAATATTTGCCAATTGCCTAAAATGTAATCCTGGGCGCTACTCTCCCTCTGCCAACCTGGGAAGAGCCCCAAACTGAGCTCTTGTTTCCTTCAATGCATGAGGAGTGAGCAGTCCACTTCTTATCACCTGACGGGGGGGGAGTTTTCCTGGTTGGACGTAGCGCGTGGAAAGAACACGTTATTCCAGCCAGTTCCTTTCCCCTCCATCAGGCCCTAGGGGGCGCCACCGTGTCCCGAAGAAAAATACTTTGTGAACAAGCTTCTCTCCTTGGAGAAGATGGGCGATAGCTTTTTGCGTGTTTATGTATGTGTGTGTGTGTGTGTGTGCACACCTGGCTGGCTTTCTTCAGTTGAGCTCTGCAGTCGTCATCACACTCAACCACACACTGCTGGTAACACAGGTAGTCCTGCACGCACACGCGCACACGCACACGCACACGCACACACACACACACACACACACACACACACACACACACACACACACACACACACACACACACACAATTAGGGTTTGAGGAAAAAAACACAATATTATCAGAATAAAAGAGATTGTGGGTGTGGAAGACACTCGTGTTTCAACTGCCATGCTCAAATTGTCCAATAATGAAATTGATGTTTGTTCAGAGGAGGACAGTAGAGAAGTGGAAGTGGCATGTACATTTAACCACAGTCTGGAAGAGGCATTCCTTACCAAGGTGCTAAATTACCAAAGGCTTAAGGATGCTATTATACAGCTTGGTTACAAATGTAAACTACTTGTGTTCATATTTGGAAGCCTCTTCTGTAATGTCCATAAATCAGTTGTGATTGGCCTGCAGATTGCAGGAATGACCAATAGGCAGAGAGCTGATCAGACATTGGCTATAGATCGTGTTCAGTGTCTGTGATAATTGGCGATGTTCCCTGTATCCTGAAACACTTGTTTAGTTCTCCAAGTGTGTGCCTTTGCTACTGTTGGTGTTAACAATGTATAATTGTATTTGTATGTACAATTATAATTAACAATGTATGTTCAGTGCGTGTGTGTGTGTGTGTGTGTGTGTGTTAGACCCTACTGGGCCCGAAATGGTCCAGCCCAAGGCTCGTCCCGGCCCGAAACATTACCATTATGTTAGGCACGAAAACCCGAAAAAGAGTGAAAAAAACCCACTAGATGGCCGCAGTGCCGTGGTTCAATTGTTATACCGAGTGAGTGTGTGAGAGAACTGACTTATAGTCGCCAAAATTAAGGATTTATGTAACTGACGTTTGTGGTTAATTCCACCATTCTAATGGATTCCAGGTGTTAGTAAACATCTCTGAAGTAGATCCCTTTGGTTTCTTCTGAAGTGACGCAGTTATGGATTGTCCCCGTTCGCAAAGTGCAACAACAGTCACGAACAGAGCTACAATATTAGCAATAACTGCTAACTTGGCTATAATCTAGTAGTTTACATCAATCATTGCCTCTCAAACCCAGGTACATAGCTACACACAAAATATGAGTTGCCGCTGCCTATCCAAAAGAACAGACATACAAGCCATCAACGCGCCGCTCATGGCGCGTCGACAGCTTACAGATCTGTTATCTTGAGCACATAACAATGAGAATTTTGTAAACCAAATAGCCTGTACAGTGGACTGTAACATTGTACAGTGGACTGTAACATTGCGTGGTCATCATGTAACTTGCTTGTAGCTTACGTGTATGTATGCAGTGAACATTAACGTTCTCTCACTTCTCACACACACATGCAGTATAGCAGTATTATGTGCGTGCTGCTATGAATATATATAAAACAGCGTGTGTGCATGCGTGCGTGTGTGTGTGTGTGTGTGTGTCTGTGTGCCCATGTACCTTCTTGATCCTCTTGCATGGACATCTCATCTTCATCCTGTGTTGACATTTGACCTCACAGCTTCCTGGATGACACGGCTCCTTACAACGATGACCACACTGCAGCTGCACGCACGCACACACACGCACACGCGCGCACACACACACACACACACACACACACACACACACACACACACACACACACACACACACACACACACACACACACACACACACACACACACACACACACACACACACACACACACACACACACACACACACACACACACACACAGGTTATAATAGTTTTGGACCTTTCATTATAGTTTAGTTAGTTTTGACTCCCCCCCCCCCTAATTCAGTTAGTTTTAGTGAGGATTTGCTTGTTTTTATTTTTGTGACAAAGTTTTCCTTCCTTCTGCCCTTTTCAATCCTGCACAGCTTAAAAGGCCAGAGTAAGTATTGTGTAATAAAAACTCAAGCAAGAATAGCATTTTAAAAAAAAGTATTCAGTTACAGATTAAATTTATGAATAGATTGACCAAAACGAAAACATGGGGCATTTTGTCTATCTAGGCTGGGGACACGGAGATTGTGTTGCAAATAAAATAAATAACTACTGTCTGTCTGTCTGTCTCTCTCCCTGCCTGTCTGACTGTCTGTCTCTCTCCCTGCCTGTCTGTCTGACTGTCTGTCTCTCTCCCTGCCTGTCTGACTGTCTGTCTCTCTCCCTGCCTGTCTGTCTGACTGTCTGTCTCTCTCCCTGCCTGTCTGTCTGACTGGGGCGGCGGTGTCTCAGGGGTAGAGTGACTGGATGGAAACCGTAAGGTTGCCAGTTCAAACCCGGGCTCCTCCAGAGATACAGTCGAAGTGTCCTTGAGCAAGACGCTGAACCCCTAATTGCTCCCGATGTGCTGGTTGGTGCCTTGCATGGTTTCCGCTGCCATCGGTGTATGAATGTGTGTGTGAATGGGTGAATGTAATGCACAATCTCTGTAAAGCGCCTTGGATATATAAATGGCTATATAAATGCACCATTTACCATTTACTGTCTGTCTGTCTGTCTGTCTGTCTGTCTGTCTGTCTGTCTGTCTGTCTGTCTGTCTGTCAGCCTGTCTGTCTCCCTGCCTGTCTGTCTCCCTGCCTGTCTGTCTCCCTGCCTGTCTGTCTGTCTGTCTGTCTGTCTGTCTGTCTGTCAGCCTGTCTCTCTCCCTGCCTGTCTGCCTCCCTGCCTGTCTAACCCTCTTATCAGTGTACTCAGTGTAATCAGATTCAGTGCATTCTTCACACGGTGTCTGAAATGGAAGGCAGGTGGTTCCACTTTGTGTGTGTGTGTCTGTGTGCACGTTTCCGTGTGTGTGTGTCTGAGCGCGCGTGCGTGTATGTGCTTGTGCGTTTGTATGTTTGTGTATGTGTGTGCCCATGCGTGTGTGCCTGTGTGTGCGTATGTGTTTGTGCGTGCGTGTACATGAGTGTGCGTGCATGTGCCTGTGTGTGTTTGCGCGCGTGCATGCTCACACATACCTCTTTAGGACACTGGTTCTTACAAGAAGTCAGATTTATTCTGGTCTGTTTATCAGCCTCAGTCCACTTCCTGTACACACGTACACACACACACACACACGTGTACACACACACACACACACACACACACACACACACACACACACACACACACACACACACACACACACACACACACACACACACACACACACACACACACACACACACACACACACACACACACACACACACACACACACACACACACACACGTTAACTCCATAGACACATACAAAACACCTGGGGGTCTATTAGAGCAGGGGTTCTCAAAGTTTTTGGCTGGGGTGGGGACCCCCGGAAATGCTGTGGCCATGTTTCACAAATAATGTCAATACTTAACTGGCACGTATTTGCTTATTTTTCTTGTTAACACCCTGAGCGGCATAAACGGAGTTCTCCGTCCTATCAATTATTAGGCTCAGGACGGAGATTAATAAAAGGAGATGTATTGATATCAAAACCGATCGCATCGCTCCACAGGCTGGGAGTGTCTGTTGGGCAACATTCAATGTCCAAAATATTCCCCCCCCATTTTAGCGGATCAGATCGAAAATCTTAAAACGTGAATAACTCTTGATCTCAATCATTCCATCCAATTCTAATCAAATATTATGTTTTAGACGGGCCACCGCAGTCCCGTCGCTAGTCGCGTTAGAATTAATCATACCTCCCGTTGTTGTCGATCGCCTCGGGGGTGTTTTGGCTACATCTAGCTACTTCCCAAAATGGCGTGGGGCCACCTTGAAATAGGTCCTGAAGAAACAAATCGCTGGGCGTCCTGATATAATGGTTTCAAATACCCCGGGCAAACTTTGATAAAATACGTTTTATATCTATTTTTACATTGTAATATGGAATGTGTTCTAGGGGCCACAAGAACATTTTCCAGGTGGCCCACGGGCCACCAGTTGACCCATCTAATTTAGACACTTCTCAGTGTCTGTGATTGTGTGTGTGTGTATGTGTGTGTGAGTGTTGTGGGCATGAGCGTGCACGTACGTGCAGTCCACATAGACATGGCTGAGGCAGCAGTGGCAGCGCTGGCGGGTCTGTCGCGGACAGGGGGGGCAGTCGCCGCGGTGACAGGCGAGGGGGCAGGGGTGGTGGCAGCCCGCTGGGCGGGGCTTAGCGCACACATCATCACACACCTCACACTGCTTACGGGACTGGTAGAGAGACAGAGAGAGAGAGAGAGAGAGAGAGAGAGAGGGAGAGAGAGAAGTAATTTAAATGATTCAGATCATCATGCTGTAATAGTCCATACCCGGGGATGTGCACACTCACAGCATTTGTGACCAGATGTGACTGAGAGCCTGCCATCGTGCAAACTCCAGCTTTTCACCAGAGGAGAAAAACTTTTTTTTCTCCAAAATGAGTTAATATAACAGGCAGACTCTTCACATACTAGAGCATGTGTGAAATAAGTGTCAGAGCTGGAATCGACATGTAAATATGAAATAAATGCTTAAACATGTAGCTATAGGTGTAATGTTAGAGACCACAGAAGTGAACCTTTCAAGCCTGTTTTCTCAACTCGCTGTTTTCTGCAAGACATTACTCTATAAGCCATATATCTCCAAAACTGGTGGGTCAAACTGAACAACCAATATGTCAATTTGAAGCTATGATTCCCTGCTTTCATATGACATGAAAAAACGAAAATTCTAAAAAACCCAATGGCAGTCCCTCAGTCAAATTTAGTTCTAAACCTTCTGCCCAAACCCAACAGGGAGTCGGGACTGTCCACATTAACTCCCACATCCCATTACTCCCATTACTACGTGGCTGTGTGTGTGCTGTTAAGAGTTATATTAATTTTCAGGCCGGTTGAGAAATCTATTGCACGTTTTTGGGGGGCTTGGTTCTAAAGCGTAGTTGCATATGGGATTCGCTCTTTAATTCCGACGGCGCATTAGTCCAACTATGGTGAGGGACAGGATTAGTAATGTATAAACCAGTGGTTCTCAAACATTTTCTTGCCAAGGACCTACACAGGACCCCCCCCCCCCCCCCACAAACAGCTGATCACATCACAGCTTTTAAGTGGTTCTGGTTTTAGAGGCTGCTTGTTTCTCTCTCGGAATCTGGCAACCCTTCAGAGCTCTTGTAAAAAAAGAACCACAGATGGTCACATGATCTGCTTCCAGATGGATGATCTGTTTGTTCTATTTAACAACTGTGTGTGTGTGTGTGTGTGTGTGTGTGTGTGTGTGTGTGTGTGTGTGTGTGTGTGTGTGTGTGTGTGTGTGCGTGGATGTCTGCGGTGCGTGTTAATCTTCAGTCTGTCGTGAGGGAAATGTTGCCGCTTAACTCTTAAGTCATTATACATAAACATTGTAAGTAAAATCCTCCAAAGTGTGGCTGCTTGTACCTGTACACGATTGCGTAATCATTCTACCGTATTCAATAAGGTCACCACTTTTGGTGCGACACACCAACACAGCAGGTCTTGTTCACAGTCCGTTGCAACATGTGCGCGACAGAGATCGAGAGAAGAATCCGAAAAATAATGTATGCTTTAGCCCATTTTGGGACGGGAACCCCTTTTGGTGTTTTAACCATTGCGTTATACTTGTAGATCGGCTATTTTCAGCATGCAACCAATTGTAAAATGACTTATACTTGATCTCTTGTCCACTAGTCCCTTCCTAACATTTTAGTCTAGTTTTTATTTGTTGACGAAATTGTCAGTATATTTAGTCTTAGTTTTAGTCATCATAGCTTAGTTTTTATTTAGTTTCCATTTTGTCAGTGAAAAAAGGTAGTCGACGGACATTTTTCCTCTTAGTCGACGAAATCAACACTGCCCAACACCTTGGCAAATGCCCTGCTTTCTCACTGATGAGGTTCTGTTTCTGACAATACACTGACAATCTACTGCAGGGGTCGGCAACTGAGATTGTCCTCGGGCCAATATTATTCCCAGACATTCCATCGCGGGCCGGCCGTCTGGCGCGTGTGCGCGCGCAGCGCGCGTGCGCCCGTGAAGGCGCGCACGCGCGCAAAGCAATGGCGCTATCGAAAAGTCTGAAGAGGAAAGTTGACAGTGAAAACAGAGTTTTTAGAGAGGAGTGGACAGATCGGTATGTGTTCATCTTACCTGGTTTCACTAATGCAAATCCCATGTGTTTTATCTGCAACAGACCAGTGTCTGTTTGCAAAGAATATAACATTAGACGGCACCACGATACGGAGCATCCCACCTTCAAAGTGAATTTCCCACCAAAATCAGAGACACGAAAGAAAGAAATTGAAAGACTGAAAGCATCTTATGCACGCAGCAGCAGTATCCTGGTGCGAGGCCTCACATCGCAACAGAAAGTGACCAGTGCTTCTCTAAAGGCGTCCTGGGTGCTCGCAAAGCACAACAAGCCCTTCACAGATGCAGAGGTTTTCAAGGAGATGATGGTGACAGTTTTGGAGGAACTCGCTACCGACAAGTCTACTGATGGTATCATTGCGTCAGTCAAACAGCTGTCCCTGTCTGCTAGGTCCGCCACCCGCCGTGTCGAGGCACTGTCGGACGCGGTGCGGGGTGTAATTATCGACAGTCTCCGTAATGCAAATTACTTTTCCATGGCCATAGATGAGAGCACTGACAACACAGATGTAGCCCAGTTGTGCGTTTATGTTAGATATTTTGATGGAAAGGTTTTCAAGGAAGAGCTGCTGTCTCTTATCCCATTAGAAGGGCAGACCACTGCAGACATTATATTTACGAAACTGGAAGAGTTGTTTAGGCTGAATTCTTTGTCATTTGAGAGGGTTAATTTAATCGTGACAGACGCTCATGTCATTGAGCGAGCCCCGCCCACGTTATACCCCGCTGCCGTGCCTGTCATTCACTCTCAACATGGAGTAATATAATAGTCATTATTTAGGTGGGGATAGTTTCTGTATTTGGACATAATAATTATAATAGCCTATATGTGAGACTATCGGTCTGATACTGTATAAAAAAAATCCCTCCCCCCCCAAAAAATTCAAAAAATATTAAAAAAAAAAAAAAAAATCTCAAAATTATCTCACGGGCCAGATATTATTTCTGGGGGGCCAATTTTGGCCCGCGGGCCGCCTGTTGCCGACCCCTGATCTACTGAATTGTTCCGTTTCTGACAATACACTGACAATCTACTGAATTGTTCAGTTTCTGACAATACACTGACAATCTACTGAATTGCCAATGGCAGGAAATGTGAAGTTCATATATGTACACATACTGTACATACAGTGATGAGTTTACCTGCTCCTTGTTGCCCGTGGCAACGGTGTGACACTCCCTCCGGCAGCTATGGTTACCGCAGGTCAAAGGTCGCCCGCAAGGTCGCTTGCAGGAGAACGGGCCGCGCTTGTGACACGGTACTGGACTGACCTGAGAGAGAGAGAGATTATGAATGAATGAGAGCAAGAGAGACACAGAGAGAGAGAGAGAGAGAGAGAGAGAGAGAGAGAGAGTATACATACCCAGTGAAAATCTTTAACATAAACATATTGTAGCATTTACAAATACATAAGAGTTTATTAATCATAATTAGTATATATACTAAACTATACAGCTAAAACCCTTTACTTGTACTTTTCTGTGGCTCAAACTTTTTTCTTCCCTGCTTTGATCCCCCCCCCCCTCTTCTCTCTCTCTTCTTCCCCTTTCTTGGTTTTCTTGGAAAAATGACACGATGGGAACAATGCACAAAAACACATTTCAGACCTTTTTTAACCCATTTAGACCTGCAGACAATTCTACAAATGCCTTCTAAATCCTGACAGTTTTCTGAAAAACCTGTTTCTATGTCGTTCTCAAACATGTTCATGTCAAGGACCCCCAAAGAAATATATGTAATTGGCACGATTTCAAAAAAATAGCAGATCTACAAGCTTGTAGCGCTGCACTCGGTGCCGCGCTATGAGCTTGTAGATCTGCTATTTTTCAATAGCTAAAGTATAACAATGGTTAAAACACCAAAACGGGTTCCCGCCTAGAATGGGACAATAAAGATGGTTCTGAGTCATAGTTTACCTCGTGTTCTCCAAAACAGGACCTGTTGGGACACAAAAACACATTGTTTATTATTTATAACAAACAGCGTTAAATACACAGGGTTCACTTAATTATTTATAGAATATATATTTTTTAAAACCATAGTAGTTCTACAAGCTCACAATGAGTCTATAGCTCTGCTATTTCTGACGAATGTTCCCAGAATGAAGTGGTTAAACATTTAAAAGAATAAAATGAAATAAAATAAAAAAACCAAACTAAAAGCCAGTTCCTTGAATTGCATGATTTCACACAGTGTTTGATATCTCAATTCTAATGTTCCATGACAAGAACAATACCATGTGTGTGTGTGTGTGTGTGTGTGTGTGTGTGTGTGTGTGTGTGTACAGTCACGTACGTGTTTGTGTGTGTGTGTGTGTGTGTGTGTGTGTGTGTGTGTGTGTGTGTGTGTGCGCGCATGCGTGCGTGCCACATGTTGAAGACAATAGACAATGGTTTCCTTTTATCACACAGTATAAACATTTTACCGTTAAACCACTGCTTCTCAAAGTGTGGTCCGGGGACCCCCAGGTGGTGCTTGTGGGCGTTTCCATGGGGTCCCCCACAGCAAAGAGTGTTATCTGCCATTGACGAGTATACTCGTCCATTCATGGGTTTGTATTGATTTAAGTCAGATCACGCTCGTACGCGACGTATGAATGCCTCATGGTTGCTAGGCGATCGAGTAAACAAGAAATGAACCAGTTTTCTGAAAAAGCCATGTTTCTATGTCAGTGGTGCTCAAACTTGTTCATGTCAAGGAACCCCAGAATTATATGTATTTGGCTTCCGACCCCCATCTCAAAAAATGTTGTTCCAGGGACCCCCCAGAAGCAACGATTTGAGTGAATATATATATTCAAAGATTTGTGGCACATTTTCACGATTAAAAAAAAAAGTAGCAGACCTAAAAGCTACAAGTAGTTGATATACAAAAAATCACTAAAAATGTTAATATGTCATCACAATCATTTTAACCACTATATCTATATTTTATAGGTCGGCTGCCAAGTTGGTGTAGCCGACATATACAATATAGATAAAGTGCTAAAATGTTTCTGTCACCCTGCTTCTGAGTGTGTGTTTGTGTTTGTGTGTGTGTGTGTGTGTGTGTGTGTGTGTGTGTGTGTGTGTGCGCGCACATACGTTGCTATGGGAACGACACACGGAGGACAAGGCAGATTTTTCTGGACGAACGACGGACCGGCAGGCTTTTCCCACGGACCTGATACCTGGACCTACACAGACATACACGCGCACGCACACACACACACACACACACACACACACGCACGCACGCACGCACGCACGCACGCACGCACGCACGCACGCACGCACGCACGCACGCACACACACAATTTCCTGTTACAGCATGTATAAATGAAGTTGACCTTTGACCTTGTGTTGATGTTATCTGAATCAATAACATGACATGTTTTCATATCGATGGGCAGATAGAGCGGGACTTTCTTGTCACAACATCCACTATAGACTATAGAGCAGTGGTTCCCAAACTTTCTCATGTCAAGGACCCCCACATTGACACTAATGAGTAGGCTAATGTAACGATATATATCGATATTAATCCCGACGATATGAATCGATTTAATAAAATCGATTTTCAATTTGTATTATTCTTTTTTTAGAGGGGCTAGTGAATTATGGTATGTGTGATATGAAATGTGAGCTTTAATCATATTCCATCATATTCAAGTGCTTTTGGAGAGAAATGAGACAGTCACTTTAAGTAGTAGAGCACTGTAGAGGGGAGCTGCGTGTGTGTCTGTGACTGTGCCCCGGTGATGGTCGTTGATGCTCATTAATACATCAAGGAAGGCAATTATGTTTCTGCACTGTCAAATAGGTCTACATCTATCCTAAGATGCCATCAAAGAAAGCTTTAACTCAGCTAGGTTCTAAACAAGAAAGCATGTTTACAGTTGTTGCACAGAAATTAAGTAATTTTACATGAAATGAGACAGACACTTTCAGTCACTTTCAGTAGTACAGTTCTGTAGAGGGGAGCTGTGTGTCTGTGACTGTGCCCAGGTGATGGTCGTTGATGCTCATTAATACATCAAAGATGTTTCTGCAATGCCTCTGATTGGCCCCACATAAAGCTAATAAGACTAATAATATTAATACAACTTTATTTGAACTGGGGACCCCCCACCCCATACCAGTGTTGTTTTTGGCAGAAAACAATATTTTAATTTTAATTTTAGTCATAGTCTCTTGAATAGTTTTCACGTAATTTTAGTCACCTGGAATGTTTTAGTGTTCTCTTAGTCTAGTTTTAGTCGACTAAATATCATAAGATTTTAGTCGACTAAATCTTCAGTTGATGTAGTCGACTAAAATGTGTTTTGGCGGGCCTTGATGCCGTCGTAATGGCTGATTTTACACTTGCTGAAAATAGCCAATCTACAAGCTCGAGCTTATACTTATGCTTGAGCTTATACTTATGCTTGCTTATACGTTTGTGTGCGTGCGTCTGCGTGCGCGCGACTACCTGCTGCGTCTTGACCATCACGTTGTCGTGGCAGGAGGCGGGGCATGTGTGCTCACACTTGGGGAGGGGCTTAGAGCAGCACTGTCGGCACGCGGGGCAGGCGTCGTCGTGGCAACGATGAGGCTCTCTGCTGGGGTGATGGCAGGAGGGAGGGGCTCTGAGAGAGACACAGGCAGAACGGTGTTGGACATTATTATTCATGGCCTATGTGCCATACTGGACTCTATGGCAGGGGTGGGCAACTTTGACAATGGAGAGGGCCACTATACAGTATTTCCACACTCACTCCAGAGGGGCCACATTGCATATTACTGTCGTAGCAAATATAGCAGATCTTCAAGGTCAAAACGCGTCGCATTGCTACATTTGAATTGTAATCCTGAAAAGTTACAATTTTATTAAATTTCAAATGCCTTTCAAAAGGCTTTAACACCCCGATCACCCAGGACGAAGTTCACCGTCCTTCCAATTAGTGACACCCGACACCCAGGAAGTTTTATCAAAAAGACGAATCGCATCGCTCCACAGCCTGGGAGCGCCTGTTGCGCAACACTCGATGTTGTGTAACAGTGAAACCTCATCAAAAGTGCCCCCCCCCCTGTTTTTATTTTAACTTTATGAACTAAATACAAATACATTGGACATAAAAAAGACAATAACATTGTAATAATAGTCATTAAATATAGACTGAAGTAATTAAAGCGGCTCATGTTTGGAATTGTAACAGCTGAAACCAATAATATATCAGTATTCTGATATTAACGTGCAGACCACTTTAAGTGATGATGGGGGGCCGCATGTGGCCCCCGGGCCGCCAGTTGCCCATGTATGTTCTATGGCATAGACCATGAACATTAATGTTATTCATCCAGTTCCAACTGAATTGACCACCGAGAAAAATATATATTCAAACCCTTTGCAAAGGCATAAGAACTATAGTTTTGCTGCTCATAAATTATATAGTAGCAGGAATTATGTTAAATATATTGAACAGAGTCGTCTTTACTTGGGTGAACGAGCGGGTCCATTTGGATATACTGCCAAAGTAAAATGACTGTGTCTACAGTAGCGACGCGAACAAAAGGACTTTTTTATTTTTTTACCAACGCTGACCTGAGTGACCAAAGTGAAGCGATTGAAGTGCCGGAAACAAATTAGGATTAACGTCCCTGCCAACTGGCTAATGGATGGCTTGGCTGGTGTAGTGTGTGTGTGTGTGTGCGTGCATGCGTACCTGCACAGCTGTTTGCATCGGGGGGGTCGGGTGTGTCTCTCTCTCCCACACGGGACGGTGACCGCGGTCTGTCCACACGCACACCTCACCTCCACGGTTTCTGGACACGGGTAGCATGACCCTACACACACACACACACACACACAAAATAGTCTTACGACTGGAAATGTGTGAGTGTGAAAAGGACCCCCCCACACACACACACACTAGCGTTGATTCCTAAACAATCCCATGTGTTAGTATCTTCGTTCTTGCTTTTCTACATACTGCCAACCTGGTGAAGAAGTCACAGAATGAGGCTTTAACCCATTGCTTTTAATACAAAAGTATGACAGAGCTTCTGAACACGTTGCCAAATTGACCAGTACAAATGCACCGAACACAAAAACAGACCCATCTGTGTCTGTTTTCACTGCACAACATGCTTCCACAGTCAGAAGACATGCTGGTTTCTATGGAATCCAAATGACTGAAATCAGTTGTGACGACCGAGAACTGTACTCTCTCTCTGTGCGTGTGTGTGTGTGTGTGTGTGAGCATGCACATGTGTTTGTGCATGAGCATGTGCATGCATGTACTGTGTGTGTGTGCGTGTGTGTACACATTAGTCTGCATATTATCACCTAGCACCTACTATATCTGCTCTGACATTCACACTCACTTCATGTCTGTCTGTCTGTCTGTCTGTCTGTCTGGTCTGGTCTGGTCTGTCTGTCTGTCTGGTCTGTCTGTCTCTTTCTCTCTCACACACACTGCACATGCACAGGGCAGCTCAGTGATTGGTTGGTTGTTAACAGATGAACTTCTACATCCTGTGTCACGTTGAAACCTTTCCCCCTCCCGTCACGTCACATGGCGCTGCCACATATCTGTCCCCCCCGAAAGGTCACACGCACGCACACACACACAACCACACATGCACACACATGCACACGCCCCGTCGTTAATATGCTTTTATCTGCTCAGCCAATCAGCAAGCAGACAGGCAAATAAATTGTCTTTTATCACCCAATCAGGAACAAAAGAGACAGGAAGCTCTCTGTAGCTCCCTAACAAAACACAGGATGTCATGTCACATACATGCACACACACACACACACACACACACACGTGAGTGTATAGTCTAACCGAGGGTCATTATTTTCCCACTGTGTGTGTGTGTGTGCAAAGAATAGAATATATGTTTTGTCAGTCTTCAGTAATTTGATTCATTGGACCAAATGTCCGTCCACACACACACACACACACACACACACACACACACACACACACACACACACACACACACACACACACACACACACACACACACACACACACACACACACACACACACACACACACACACACACACACACACACACACACACACACACACACACACACACACACACACACACACACACACACACACACACACACACACACACACACACACACACACACACAGCTTCTCTTCAGGAGGTGCTTTGAGGAACATTCCTGTGTTGACTTCCGACCTCCCAGCTGTGTCCCTATTAACCAATCACTTTCAATCTCACACTAATCTGTGTGAGTGAGTGTGTGCGAGTGTGTGTGTGTGTGAGTATATGTATGCGTGCGTGCGTGCACGCATGCATACCTGGGTGACATCCAGAGGGACACTTGTGGTTCCGGCAGCCCAGAGTTCTTCCACACAGCAGGTCACATGGGGTGCAGTTACCAGGACAACACTACAACCAATCAGAAACAATACGTTTTTAATACGTTTTAAGACTTATACAGACTTATAAGACTTATATTACAGGGTTTCCATCGGACAGAGTCCATTTTTCAGTCGCACTGGCTTGCTGAGGCTTCTGGGAAATTGAGGCCCAATGCATTCTAATGGCAATGGTGGCGGGCTGTGGGTGGCTCTGTCCTATGCTCTTTGTTATTGTTTTTCAACATGACGACAAAGGATCACACCATTTTTTAAGGCGGATGTTCATGAAACGGAACGATGATGTCGGCTCGGTGGTTCTTTAACCCATTTAGACCCAAGTTCGATTCTACAAATGTCTTCTAAATCATGACAGTTTTCATGAGCTTGTAGATCTGCTATTTTTCAATAGCTAAATTATAACATGTTTAAAACACCAAAAGGGGTTCCCACCCCAAAATGGGTTAAACAAGGTTAGTGAAAAACTAGGCAGTTAAATGGGGATTGTGATGTTTTTTATCCCACAGTCAAACTGTTAATACCACCAGAGACGTGTAGTAGAGCGAGTGCCGCTCGCTTGTAGGTCTGCTATTTTTGAAAAATCGTGAAAATGTGGCGCAAATCTTTGAATATATATTCTTTCAGAGCGAACGTTTTTAACTCAAATCTTTGCTTCTGGGGGGGGGGGGGGGGGGGGGGTCTCCTGGAACAACATATTTTCAGATGGGGGTCGGCGGCCAATTACATATAGTTTTGGGGGTCCTTGACATGAAAATGTTTGAGAACCACTGACATAGAAACATGGGTTTTTCAGAAAACTGTCAGGATTTAGAAGACATTTGTAGAATCGTCCTCAGGTCTAAATGGGTTAAAACCCCTGGAAGTGGTGGCTCGCGTTTTCTCGACGCCTTCTTGGCGGGAAAGACGTTCTGTTCGTGGTTCAATGACTGTGCTTTGTTGTGGCTTTGCTGCTGTCTGTCCTTGCAGTTTAGCGCATAGCATTAGCAGCTGTTGTGTTAGACTATGCTTCACATACTAGAGCATGTCTGAAATAAGTGTCAGAGCTGAAATCGACATGTAAATATGAAATGCTTAAACATGTAGCTAGGTGTAATGTTAGAGACCACAGAAGCCTTTTCAAGCATGTTTTCTCAACTCGCTGTTTTCTGCAAGACATTACTCTATAAGCCATATCTTCAAAACTGGTGGGTCAAACTGAACAACCAATATGTCAATTTGAAGCTAGGATTCCCTGCTTTCATATGACGAAAAACGAAAATTCAAAATGGCACACAGCTAGCTCTATTCTTATAACTCACAGGTATTTTGAAGCTTTTACTTCATATTTACAACCTGCTGATTTAAGCTCTGAAACTTTTGTCAGATATGCTCTTGTATGTCTAGAGTCTTGCTGTGCTATTAAACTCATTTTGAACATTTTTTATTTATTCATTCTTTTCAGCTTTACTCTGCCCGTGACAAATTGGGTCACATATTATGAGAGAATGTTTTGAGGTCCTCGACGGGAAAAAGTTTGAGAACGGCTGCATTAATAAAACATTAAACAGTTGGAAAAAATAGCAACGCAACAAACAGCCATACAAAAGAGAAATGTCAAAACATACCACGTGTGTGTGTGTGTGTGTGTATGTGTGTGTGTGTGCGTGTGCGTGTGTGTGTGTGTGAATGTCACAGTCAGTCATGTGACTCCAGACCTTTCCCAATCAGACCATCTGTGGCATTTATGTCTCGATGATAATTTATTAATAATAAACACGTTGTCATTTTGTCTCCACAATGAATTCATTATTTCGGATAAACTCTTCTAAACTCTAGACTCAGAGGTATACGGATGGATATATCGTTAGGATTTATCTGAGTCCGATACCGGTTCCGGTTCTGATTATCGATTCCGGGTTCGTAACGGTTCCCTATATTTCGGTTCCAAAATAAAATAACTTAAATAAGAGGTCAAATGTATTTTTTTAAAGGAGCATTCAGTGATTTGGGTGATTTGGAAAACCCCCCGGTAACAAGATGTGCACATGCACGCACTACAGTGGGGGGGGGACACGCAACAGGCCAACAGCATGCACACGAAGGCCCGTCCCCGCTCAATCATGATTGGCGGAAGGCCCCTCTCTATCCTGATTGGATGACGGCTGGGCCACCTAGGCAAAAATGTGCCTACCCCAGAGGTTAACTGGGGACAGGGAGGAACTCCTTATATGGTCAGCACACAGGCGCACACGGCAATGAACACACACGCACGCACGCACGCACGCACGCACGCACACACGCACGCGTTTGTAGCTGTTAATTATTTTGCGCTGAGCACAGTACGCAGTTGGCGCTGGTTAAAATGCGTCTACTAATGCTCCACCCTCGCTTAATGGTAAAAGAATAGTAAATATGAAATTACCAATTGTTATTACTTCAGGTTCACGGGGGGGGGGGGGGGGGGGGGGGGGGGGAATCATGGGGTCTTCTTCGGTGGGCCTTTTTCCCACGCATTCTGTTGACACTGGGACCACAACGCCGGAGTTCAATGGTGGCCTCAAAAGAGTTGTAATTACCTTCCTCCTACATTGATGTCTCTGACAGCCTCTTTGTTGTGGACACTTGAAGTCACACACATACTCCTTGTGACAGGAAGTGACACGCTTGCACCGTCCACACCGACACGACCTCTCTACTTCCTAGAGAGAGAGAGAGAGATAGAGATTGAATTAGAGATAGATAGATAGAGATAGAGAGATAGATAGAGAGAGTAGAATACAGTACAGGTCAGAAGTCTTGCAATTGTATATTTCAAGGTTGACACAACGTGAGCTTGTAGATCAGCTCTTCTCACTAGTTGTGAGATGTTTTGTAAAGTGAAACACTGTAGATGAGTTGACCAGGGCTCTACTCTATATCAGTGGTTTTCAACCCTTTTAGGCCATTATTTATTCTGCATTTGAGCCACGGAGCACCATTTTGATGACATTTAGCCTCTCAGACCCAAAACTAAACAATATTTTGTCGTCGTTGGATACAATTTTGTCGACATTTCCATGCTGTATTGATGTTGGTACCATTAGGAGTGATAACAAGCAAACGATCAAAATAACAATTCTTCTTCTTCTATTGTTTAACAATAATTTAATTCTTGAGTTAGATATCTAATAATGGTTCATTTGGTTAGCAACTCTCTCCATCATTTATCTGGGGACCATCTGGAACCCCCCTCAAGGACCACTGGTTGAGAACCACTGCTCTATTCCTCGTTGGTAGATTTATGAGCTCACGACACGTCACGTCGCAACAAGTTTTGAGCTCGTAAATCTGCAGTTTTGCACAAACTACATTTTCAATCCCAATGCACAGAACGTTCACAAAGTAATGTCCATTTGAAGTGTTAAAACCTGCTGCTGGTATGCATGGCACAGTGTGTGTGTGTGTGTGTGTGTGTGTGTGTGTGTGTGTGTGTGTGTGTGTGTGTGTGTGTGTTTTGCAAAGTGGCAGCAAAGTTTTCATTTAGTTTTAGTCACATTTTAGTCACCTGGAATGTGTTAGTGTTAGTCTAGTTTTAGTCGACTAAATGTCATGAGATTTTAGTCGACTAAAACTACAGTTGATTTAGTCAAACAAAATGTGTTTTGCCTTGATGCCGTCATAAAAAATAGCCGATCTACAAGCCCACAACGCGGCGCAGCGCGGCGCTTTGTGAGCTTGTAGATCTGCTATTTTCAGCATGCAACCAAGTATTAAATGACTTATACTGGATCTCTTGTCTACTAGTCCCTTCCTAACATTTTAGTCTAGTTTTTATTTCTTGACAAAATCGTCAGTATATTTAGTCTTAGTTTTAGTCATCATAGTTTCCATTTAGTTTTCATGTAGTTTCCATTTAGTTTTCGTCAGTGGAAAAAGGTAGTCGACGAACATTTTTAGTCTTAGTTTTAGTCGACGAAAGCAACACTGGTGTGTGTGTGTGTGTGTGTGTGCGTGCATACCTGTCTACATGTCTCACACTGTCCTCGGTGACACCTCATGGAACAGCGATGGAGGCCACAGGCCAAAGGCCGCCCGCACGTGTCCCCGCACGTCCCCACGTCCTCCGTGCAAGGGAGAGAGTACTCTGCATGCACGCACACACACACACGCACACACACGCGCACAAACACACGCACACACACATGGAAGTAAGGAAGAGGCCCAATTCTTTTTATGGCTAGTGTTGGAAAGTAACTAAAGTAACGTATTGCTTAAAGTTATATTATTATGACCTTTTTCAAGTAAATGGTAACATAACTAATTACTTTACTATTACTAATATGTTAGTATTTTCCATCTGTAAGTAGTTACTATTTTCATGAGCCTTGGTGGTACCGAGTGCTTATTTATAATGGTAGACTGGGTTGGGATCTAGACTAGTTATGTTAATTAGTTAATATTTGAATCGCCTTCAATTAAACTCAACAGTCAACAATGAATCGAAACTTCTGCGGTTCTGTCATTGGGCGGTTTTCTGTGAATGTAATGCTGTCTGCGTGCGCACGTGTGGCGGAGGACACGGAAAAAGTCTCTGCTTTTGCATGTGATGTGACAGACATTTCATTTTATTCCCCATGAAATAATTATGCCATCGCCTGGCCCTGTATCTCAAATGGTCAAATAAATATTAACCCATTTAGACCCGAGGACGATTCTACAAATGTCTTCTAAATCGTGACAGTTTTCTGAAAAACCTTGTTTCTATATCAGTAGTTCTCAAACTATTTCATGTCAAGGACCCCCAGAAACTATATTTAATTGGCCACCCACGTGCATGCGTGCACACCTACCAGACTTGCCACATGGACAGGCTCGTCTCCCGCTACGAGGACACTCTCCACACAGACCGTCATGACACGCCCGCTCACACACGTGATGTCCACATGGTAGAGAGACACCGCATATCTATGTGTGGAGAGAGAGAGAGAGATGGGGGGGGGGGGGGGGGGAGGAGAGAGAAAGGGGGAGACAGAGAGAGAGAGAATAGGTTACAGTGATTACATGTAAAAAGAGAATACAAAATAAATATAGTACACCCTGCACCGTCCGTAGTTGTTGAGAAATAACGTCTGACAGGATGATTGAACGCCGAGGCGAAACCATGCTGGCTTGTGGTGGACATTTTTGTCAAGGATAGGAGTGTGTGTGATGTTTGGCAAAATGTTTAGGAGTAATATAAATATGTTTTTCGTGTGTGTGTGTGTGACGCGGCTTGGCCTGTTGTAGCGCCACCATGAGGCTGATTTGAAAACTGTCAAGTGGCATTTCTTCCTCAGCCTAGTGGGAATAGGCATGCACATGTCGGCCTTCTGGTGGCGCTATAAAGAGCAGATGTGAAAAATTCCAGGCAAAGGTTTTTCCTTGGCCTCTAGGGAGTGTGCATACAAAGTTATACACATATCCATGCAGTTAGAGGTAAAAACACTAATCGGCCAGTTATAGCGCCACCATGAGGCTGAGTTGAAAATGAATTACTCGACCCAATGAGGAGAACCACGAACAGACAGACAGACAGACAGACAGACAGACAGACAGACAGACAGACAGACAGACAGACAGACAGACAGACAGACAGACAAGACAGCTTTCCAAAATGTAATAGGATAAAAAATATAATAGAAATGGAATATACCTGTTGGCAGTGCCAGCGAGGACTGGCACACTCTCTCTCTGCCTGCTCTTTACCACACACACACCTCTGGACACTGACCCTGGGGCACTCCTTACACACACCTAGAGGGAGGGAGGGGGTACACATGACAATGTAGGCGTTTGGCAGACACTCTGAATCCAGAGAGACTAAAGGTCATTACACTGGCGAATTAGCGACGCGAATTAAAAATTCGACACCGGAGCGAACACCGGAGCGAACAAATAAAGAGCGAAAACGGTCGCATTTTCGCACATTCGCACATTCGCCACTGATGTGGAAGCTTGCATTGACTTCAATTGGTTTTAAAAAAAGGCGAATTATTCGCACGAATAATTCGCGTCGCTAATTCGCCAGTGTGTAATGACCTTTACAGTAAGCATTGCAAGAAAAGAACACCACAATACGTCAGATACATAGAAAATAGTCATCAAAAATCATAAGTAAGCTAAGAACCTAACATCAGTCTAACAGTAGAATATCTATACACTGAAACTAAAACCTGCGGATGAGCTTTTTTGTCACCCGAATCCGCATGTGCATATTTATAATCCACCCGTTATCCGACCGCATCAATTCATTATTCCAATTTATGGATCGGATTGCAAGATTGCAAGATTCTGTATCAGTGGTGCTCAATATTTCATGTCAACGACCCCAAAAATTATATGTAATATGCCTCCGCCCCCCCATCTGAAAATATGTTGTTCCAGGAACCTCCCCAGAAGCAAAGATTTGAGTTAAAAACGTTCACTCTGTAATATATTCAAAGAT
Organism: Electrona antarctica; assembly: GCF_951216825.1. NCBI lineage: Eukaryota > Metazoa > Chordata > Actinopteri > Myctophiformes > Myctophidae > Electrona > Electrona antarctica. The sequence continues at coordinate 26,663,284 of NC_136802.1, read as the reverse complement.
TTGAGGCACATTTTCAATTTTTTTCTAAAATAGCGGACCTACAAGTCTACACTCGGTGCCGCGCTATGAGCTTGTAGATCTGCTATTTTTCAATAGCTAAAGTATAACAAAATGCTTTAAAACACCAAAAGGGGTTATTATAGCTTTTAACCAAAATGGGTTAAAAGCTATAATAAGCCTAGATAGATGTCATTGATGTATTTTCCCGCATTATTTCACCCGCGGTTTATCCAATATTCATTTATAATATATTTGAATGACCCAAATCCATCCTAAACTGCTAAATCCGCCACCCGCAGGTCTCTAATAAGTATTCCATGGAGTGCTATGTCTACATAGCATGCTAGATAAATTACATCATTTTAGTGTTTGTACTGTATACGCCTGTAAGGTCGTCGAGGCTAGGGCAAGTGCTACGGCAAGTGCTACGGGCTAAGATGGAGTCTGAAGATGTGAGTTTTCAGGCTACGGCGGAAGATTGGGAGTCTGCACTTCTGATTGCAATGGGGAGTTCATTCCAAGATTCTTAAAAGTCCATAGACTTGTGTGTGTACCTGAGTGGCAGGGTTGTGTGCAGCTGTGTTGCTTGCAGGGCAACAACTTCCCACATTTCTGCTGACACGCCCAGCCCTGTGAATACGCGCGCGCGCACACACACACACACACACACACACACACACACACACACACACACACACACACACACACACACACACACACACACACACACACACACACACACACACACACACACACACACACACACACACACACACACACACACACACACACACACACACACACACACACACACACACACACACACCATCAGAACACCTCAACAACAGTTTCACTCTTCAACTATTCTCTCAAGAACAGATTCTGTGCTGCGCTACCGAATCTGAAATAAACAGCAGAGGGTGCTGTTTTTTCTTTTCATTGTCAATGGGAATTTAATGTTTGTGTAAGACGAAAATCTACACCAATAGCTGAATATAGGAAGGGCTCGCGCCCCTCAAAAAATAGTAAGAATCCTCTGTAATTTGTTTAAAAGGATCGTGAAAGATCGTATCATGAACCTAATATCGTGATTCAAACCGTATCGTGAGTGAATCGTTACATGCCTAGTGATGTGACGTCACGTTGTGATGTCACAGTGTGATGTCATCACATGAACCTACTGTACCTTGTTGCTACAGCGACGGGGGAGGGGCTTGGCTTTCCCACACAGACAGGAAACAGTGACCATCTTTGGGCATGGAGGACACGGACCTGACAGACGCAGACACACAAGACGAACACGCACACAGTGAGTCAAGTAGTGGTGTCAAAAGTCTATCACATTGTTATAACTTTCTGTATCAATTATTACATTTTGCGAGAATTCCACGCCCACATATGTTGTGCCCATGGAGCGCAAGACTTTGTGGCCAAGTCATAGACCGTATGTGAAGTATGCGGATTATAGGGCCGTTGTACGCCTGTGCTTTGTGGCCGTAATACGTCACTGTCTTCAACCAAACTCTGTGGGTGATCGACTACTGGCCACTCACGCTGCCCTGCACCGACCGGGCCATTATTTAAACTGCAAACAATAGCCCGAGCTTTTGAATGGACTCAGGCGTTTATTTGGATGGGACGTTTACTAGAAGCCATTGCACTAGGGCTACTATTTGGAAATATGTACAGTAATTAAACAATTCATTGCTGTGTGTGTGTGTGTTTGTACCAGGATGACAGAGCAGCAGACAGGTATGACCACAGACAGGCTGCAGGTCTCTCTCACACACAGAGCCGCAGGAATGTGGGAGGAGCCATGGATCAGGGGGCGGGTCTTGTACCTTACCGCAGTAGCACATGTACCTGCGCAGGCGCGCGCGCGCGCACACACACACACACACACACACACACACACACACACACACGCACACACACACACACAAATTAATTTGAGTTACTCTTATGTTTTTGCTACAAGAGAGAGACTTTAAGAGCACTTTGATGTTGTCCGTTTTAAAGCCACAGTAGTTATGGCTCCAGGCACCACAATTTAATTCAATGGACAAAAATGAGAATCGCGATCTCAATTCTCGTGATTCGAGATTCACATTACTTTACACATAATAAAAAGGACGAGTTTTGTACATAATGAGGTTGAAGGTATGTTAATGTTTACAGCTGAATTTCACTACTAAATGATTCATCACATTAATGAATTACCTGTTGGGTGTTGAACTGGGAGCATACTCTGTCCTGCATTTAGGACTGGACAGACAGACAGACAGACAGACAGACAGACAGACAGACAGAGTTAAAAATGTGATGATTTCTACCAAAAATAAAATCACCAGTGGACTGATCCGTAAACAAACCAACATACAGTAGAAGTGTACACGCTATATGTACTACGTAATATCTGCACATTTACAAGTTAACATTTAATAATAATAATAATAATAATAATACCAGGGCCATGGGTGTTTTTTCTGACCAAAGTCTTCATCTGTGACGGAAGAAACGAGGAAGGCTGAGTCTCTCGCCCATTGTTGTATACACGAGATGTGAAACACACAGTAGCAGCCTTCACAGCTCCACACCTACACACAGGGGGAAAGAAATTGAAAACGAAGTTCACTTTTTGTTTTACTGCTCTAAATACGATGACATAAGGGATATTCTGGTTAATAAGATGTCTTCTATATGTGGGGATTTCCTAGATTTAAATGACTATGTAAAAATGGAGGTATGTTTTGCCAAAGGGACTTTCGTTGTAGCAGATTTTATCGTCAAGCTCTGTATACTTCTGAGGTGTAATATAATGAATTATGTAATGTAAACATGCTGTAAATGCATAAATGATGTAATGTAAAACATGCTGTAATTGCAATTGTGAAATGGTGTCTTATAAACCCATGAGGGTTGGGCACAAGGTGTGCATGACACGAAAATAAATAAACAATCATCATCATCATCATCATCATAACAGATAATTATTGCCTGAAACACATTATATATTTATTCATTTCATTTCACTTTTCCGATGTCTGGCTTTCAGAAATTACGTCATGATGTGGCAGAAGTCTATGGACTTTTAATGTTTGTCTTTAAGCAGTGACGTCATGAAGTATTTCCATAGAGGTTCAGAAAGTCGTTGTTTTACCAGGGTGTCCTAACCAAGACATAAAGCCATACAATAAACGTAAAACAGCAACATAAAATGTTCTATAAAGAAACTTCAAAATAGAGTAAAACAACAAAGCCGTTCATACTTCATACACGAGGCCGGATTTAATAAAACACCTTCTAAATCCTAACCTACGTTTTGTGAAAAAAATATATTTTTAAAATATTATTTTGATCATAAAACCCCAATTAACCGAATCCATGCCACCATTGACTCCAGCGCTCTGGAGCTGCAGTGCCAACAGAATGCACAGAAAAAGGAAGTGAAGAAGACCCCGTGAATTGGAATTAGTAACTGGCCATTTTTGTGCCACTAGAGCAGAAACTCCAATTTGCTAATCGGGAGTTCGTGATAATGTTTTAACCCATTCTGGGGTTAAAACATATTTATACATTATACTTTAGCTATTGAAAAATAGCAGATCTGTACAAGCTCATAGTGCGGCACCGAGTGGCATTTTACACTTGGTTGCATGCTGAAAATAGCAGATCTACAAGCTGGGCTTTTAGATCGGCATCAAGGCCCAAATCAACTGTAGATTTAGTCGACTAAAATCACATGACATTTAGTCGACTAAAACTAGACTAACACTAAACTAGACCAAAACTAAATGAAAACTATTCAAGAGACTATGACTAAAACTGAAACTGAAATGTTACAGGCTTTGAGCTGAGGAGTAGCCTAATCAGTTGGCTACGTGAATAATGTCTAAGAGGGTGTTTACACTGAGACGATCCGCAGTCAAACCGCATAACTTTTGTATCGTTTTGCCCTTTCATCTACACACTGCCGACCAAAACGGTGAATGAATCCGTTCATTTTTGAAACCGGGTCCCAGAGTGGATAAATATGAAACCGCAACTTTTGCGCCACTGTGTGGACGTCCGAATCCGCATATTTCCTGAACCGATGACGCAAGAGCCCACATGTGTTTTAAGACGCATGCGCCACCCCCGAACAATAATAAACAAAGATGGCAGCACCCAGCGTTGTATACATTGCATTTGTCCTGCAGAAAATAGTTAATAGTTAGGGCTTTTACAGCTAATGTACTGCTCCTACACACCACCACCGTCGGCAACAAGTGGACATGGAGAATAGCATTCTCCTGTCTGTTTTTGTTTACATCGGAGTGTCTGCAGTGTTGCCAGATTGTGTGAGAGAAATAAGCAACCAGGTCTATGAAAACAACCCCAAAAGGACCAGGTTATTTGAGAATAGCAGATCTACAAGTTTGCGTCGTGATGTGACACGTTGTGAGCTTGTAGATCTGATATTTAAAAATCATGGAAAACAAAGTGACAAATGTGTAATATTTTTTAAACAGAACAACAAACATTCTGATTGACCAGATGACAATAAATATGTTTTTTCTCTTACTGTAGATTAAGTGTTATATTTTTTAATTAGAATACTTTATTTTATACTTTTTTTTAATATAGTCCAATCATGTATTTAGGAAAATCTATACAATCAACCCTAACCTAAATGTTTTATTGTAGTCTATCTTGTAGCCTCTACACGTAGCCCATTGGGCTACTTGCCTCAACCAGGCACTTTCCCTTTTCTGTATTTTTGTATGTTTCATTATTTAGTTTGTATAATGTGCTAAATCAAATACAATAAAATAAAATCATATCATAGGAAACAAGACCAAATAATAAACTATACACTTAACAAGCCAAAAAAGAAGCCCAAAGTCGCTTATAATAAACAGACATGGCAACACTGGCATCATGTCTTCTTCTCTCTTTTTGAGGCTTTGTGCCAGCTAGTGCTACAGCACCACCTACAGACTGGCCATATATACTACAGGTGCATTCAGTTGCCGTTGCCGTTTTGGTTGTTTTAGTGTAGACACATAGATTAATTGATTCGATTAAGTGTATACGGTCAACTTTTTGACACCGACTCTGTGATATCTTTTAAAACGTCTCAGTCTAAATGGGGTCTAATTTGTGATTAGGGATGCACTGATTAGGGAAATTCGTGGCCGAAAACCGAATATAGGAAACAGTTGGCCGAGGGAAGTCCTTGGACGAACAGCGCAAGGGGTACTATGATAGGAGCCAACAACCAATCATATCAACACTCGAGAAGTCTTCTTCTACCCAGACTTTGACTTTGTCGTTCTTCTATGGCTTCAAAACGCCACTGAGCGTCAGTGTTGTTTTTGGCAGCAAATTTAGATAAAAAAAAATTGCGTGCGTGCGTGCGTGCGTGCGTGCGTGCGTACATACAGGCTGTGTTCTGCGTATAGAGCTGATGCAGATCAGACAGCTGGTTGCTCCAGACTGGAACAGATCACTGACGAACTGACTGGTTCTCTGTAGACCACTGATGTCACCACCTGCGCACACACACACACACACGCACGCACGCACACGCACACACACACACACACACACAGAGAGAGAGAAAGAGGAACACATTCATGACATCACACTCGTCTGGACCTCGTTCCCCCAACATTTGGCTCAAACATGGGGGTAAAAAAATGCATTCTAGACCCGCCCCCACCTGCGTCTGATTGGCCTGCCGAACGTGCCCTTCTGTGACACGCACACGGAAGCTATAGATAGCCTCGCGTTGCGATACCGATATGAAGTCTGGCTGCGCCAGGCTACGCAGAAGCTTGCCTTCCCTGTAAGATGGCGCCTGCGATTAGGGTTGGGGCCCGGATACCTATATTTACTGGCTTTGTGGCCGGAGACCACAGGGCTCGAGTGTGATATTGCGATTATGCAACAGTCACCTTAACCCATTTAGGCCTGACGTCGAAATAAAAAAAACAGAATATATATTCAAAGATTTGTGCCGCATTTTTACGATTTGTCAAAAATAGCAGACCTACAAGCTCATAGCGCGCCAGCGAGAGGCGTGCTACGAGCTTGTAGATCTGCTATTTTTCAATAGCTCACCAGTAGAGTGTGTGTGTGTGTGTGCACGCGCATGCGTCCTCACCAGTAGTGTGTGTGTATGTGGTGAAGGTAGATTGTAGAATCTTCCCTCTCTTCCCCTCCTTCTTGTCAACCTGCTCCTCTTCATCATCGTCATCGTCATCATCATCATCATCGGAGGAGGAGCTGTATTGGCTCTGGACCAATTTCTGTGCAGCGGCCTGGTTCGACTTCCTGATGTCCTCAAACTTGGATTGGGATTGGACGGACACACCTGTCAATCAGAGAGAGAGAGAGAGAGAGAGAGAGAGAGAGAGAGAGATCATAAAATCAATGTACACAAACAACAAATGTGCTGATGTTTAACAATAATACAAGTTTGATAGCGTAAAATGAAACCAAATGGACACATAACAGGATCCATTCGGTTTCATATTACACGCTCAAGAGTTAAAGATCTATAATGGTCCATCGTTTAGCTATGGGGACCACCTGGAACTCCCTCAAGGACCACTGGTGGTCCCCAGACCACTGGTTGAAAACCACTGATCTACACTACAGGCTGCCAATGCGTCGTCATGCGGATCGGCTGTAAGGTTTGCACACACGCACACTACCTTGTTCAGCGTGCTCTTCGTCCTTCCTCGTCCCTCCTCCTCCTCCTCCTCCTACTCCTCCTCTTCCTCCTACTACTCCTCCTCCTCCTCCTACTCCTCTTCCTCGGCTCTTCTGCGGAGGTTGTTGCTGTGACGGTTCACTTTGTTGTTGGCCCCGCCCCCCACCACCACCACCGCGACCCCTGCCCTGTTGGCGCCAGGCGGGCTCCATGGTAACCAGCTGTAAACAAGCACAAGTATAGTTGTGTTGACCAACAAAAAGATACGGGTATTTAATAAAGGACCACTTTTCAACCGATCTTCATATAATCGGTCTTCACTAATGTTCATGATGACAAAAACAAATGGTGGTATTTTTTTATCTTGAACATTAGTGAGGCAACATGATAGTGGTGAAGTGGTGTAGATGTAACGTTGTAAATGTAGAAAGTGACTGTCATGGTATAGGGTGTAGGACTGTGACCAACATGATATGACTGTCATGGACTCATGGTATAGGGTGTAGAACTGTGACCAACATGATATGACTGTCATGGTATAGGGTGTAGGACTGTGACCAACATGATATGACTGTCATGGTATAGGGTGTAGGACTGTGACCAACATGATATGACTGTCATGGTATAAGGTGTAGGACTGTGACCAACATGATATGACTGTCATGGTATAAGGTGTAGGACTGTGACCAACATGATATGACTGTCATGGTATAGGGTGTAGGACTGTGACCAACATTATTTGAGTTTTTATTTTGATTGAATAGTTAGATAACTATTAACTATTGAATAGTTAGATAACTATTCAATCAAAATGAAAATAACAGCGGTTGTCGGTTGGTACAGTCAATGGTTATGCTTAGGGATGCAAATTATCGATTATAATGAATTAATGATTGATAACCTTAACCTAAACAGTTAGTGGATATGTGGCTTTTTTTTATCTGGGGCACAAACACAAAAACTTTCAATTCCTTAGTAAGACACACATACATACATAGCCTATGAATATAGGCTACAATAAAATATACATATTGGAATAAAAGCTCAGTAGAATCAACATGCCACGCCCACGACCCCCCCCCCCAACAATAATCATATTTGAACTAGGGGGGGGGGGCTCATATTTGAACTAGAACTATAGTATATCGGCTATTTTTCTGCTAGCTACACACAAAAGGCAAGCAAAACCTCCTGTCAGTCGTCAACAGGACAGTAAACTACATGCACCAGAGTGTTTTATGCACGTTGATTTCAACCCTTTTCATTAAAGGTCCGTTATTTATTTATAAGTCATGACTCATGAGCCACGGACCACCGTTTGATGACATTTAGCCTCTCTCAGAGACGCAAAATTAAAGATTGAATTAATTGTGTCCACAATTCCATGCTGTTGGTACCATTATAGGAGCGATAACAGGCAAACGTTGATCAAAATGACAATTATTCTACATTCTCTAATTGTGCAGACTTCTTATAATAACTCTTGAGAGTCCATTTGGTTGCCAACTCTCCATTCATTTAGCTCGGGACCACCTATCCCCCCCAAGGACCATGCACTGGTGGTCCCCGGACCACTGGTTGAAAACCACTGTTTTAATGCACTATGAACATATTCATATTTATCATTAAAAACTCGTATTTTGTAGTCATAATAAACACAACATACCCCTGCAGACAGACAGATCTGGATGCTACGGCGCTGACATGTGCCGTGGTGACGTCGATCTCGCGGTGCACGCCGGGAGTTGTAGTCCTTACAGCTCCCGTTACATTCATAGATACAATCAAATTCTAACCGTTGGTTGGGGGGTGTGAGACTAGACTACACTTCCCAGCGGGCATAGCGAGGCGCTGGCCAGTGACACGTGTCAGCCCGACTGTTCATTCATAACTGCGGACGTCATCACCGAGAGAGGAGGGGGAAAAAAAGAAAGGAAACGTTCTAATTTTTGGTTACCACCAGTTGTAGTTTCTAGCCAGTAGATGGCAGCAAACTCTCACCAAAGGATGAATGTCCTGTCTGTGTATGAAAGAATAAATGGACAATGTAGCCTACTTTACAAAAGTATACACTCTCCTGAGTCCTGGTGAATATAAATATATATATAATATAATATATATATTATTATTATTATTTGTATTATTATTATTATTATTTTTTTTTGCTATATAGAAGTGTCTATTTGTACATCTCTAAATGTTTTGATGATTTGAACAAGGTGGACCCTCTTGTAAACAAGTGTAATGCTTTATTGGGTCGTCCACTCAGTTAACAGTCTTTGTATTGAGTTGTGCTTGAAATGTACTGTAATTCTGCAAACTGTATTACTCAACTATATTTAACTATACATAATTATATGTGTATGTATACTTGCTCATAGCAATAAATAGCTTATAGCTTACGTATTCAAATGTTAAAAAAGTTCAAATACATCTGCATCGTTGCATTGACACTTAAGACATTTCCCAGAAGCATTACATTTTCAAAAAATATCAAATGTATAGTGAAAACAGAGAGAGAACAGCTTTGTGAGCTTGTATAGATCTGCTGTTTTCACGATATTTGAAATAGGGCTCGGGTGCGTAATTCATAAGCTCAATACAGTAGGGCCTATAGAAATGCAGTGCAGTCAAAAGTAAGATATTTTGTCTTTGAAATGTAGTATCCAAACAAATACAAATACTCAAGTACAGCTACAGATAAGTAATGAAGTACTGACTGACTGTACCTACAGTAAGTAAATATATTGTCCACAACTGTTGAGCTGATTCTGATTCTGACACACAAGGTGGTGGACTAGTTTTTAACCATGCAGTCTAGGGCAGCAAACTCACCCAAATGGAAGCATGACTGTTAAGTTAAGTTAAGTTAAGTTAACTTAAAATTATTCAATTCAATTCAATTCAATTCAATTCAATTCAATTCAATTCAATTCAATTCAATTCAATTCAATGAAAAACAGCAACAAGAAACATATGATTACGTGACATTTTTCACAGTTATAAATACACAGAAAACACAGATCATGTATAAAATGTATTTATTGCAGGGTGACGTGTACATTCATTATTTATTTCACATTTCTCCTAATGTGTCATAATAGGCCTAATTCATTTAATTTGTGGGGCAATACAGTGTTCTCACTACATAATGAACAGCAATAAAACAAATAATGTTTATTATTAGATTATTACACATTATTTTCTAGTGGGTTAAAATCATTGAAATTAAACAGAAATGTTAGAAATGAACGAAAAGATAAGTGATTTTTAGAAGTATAGAATTGTTGCTTTTATCTAATGTCACATTTCAACAAGTTCTGAGCTTGTGTAGATCTTGTTGATTGTTGATTGCCTTGTCTACTGAGTTGGAGGCCGGGGTTCGACTCAAGCTCAGGGTGCTAAACGTTCCAATAGGGGGAAAAGAATGAGTACACGGTTGTTGGAAAAATAGTGACAGCAGCTGGATTCAAACCCAGGATGTCTGTATTGGTAGTCTAGTGATTAGACCATTATACTAGTGAGGTCAGTGGCTGGCAGAATTGGTTGCCAGGCTGTAGTACGATGTGAGAATGCTCCGCCCCGCGGGCGCCTAATACTTCTTACTAGTAGTGGTGGAAAAAGTGAAAGTACCAATACTGCAATTTAGAACTACTTCATTACAAGTGAAAGTATGGAATTGAAAATGTACTTGATTAAAAGTACAAAAGTATCGGCATCAAACATAAAGTACTAAAAGTAAAAGTACTCAGTACTGCAGTGCAGAATGACCTATTTCACAAGTTCAAAATGTGTACAAAATCTATTGAAAGATCTACAAGCTCACAATGCGTCGCATTTCTATTTTCAAATGGCCGAAATGTATAGGGTTGAAGTGGTTAATGTATGTTTTCTAATCAAAATTAAAATCGCCAAAGTAACTAGTAACTAAAGTTTTCAAATGATTGTAGTGAAGTAAAAGTAAAAATGTTGTCTCTAAGATGTAATGGAGTAGAAGTAAAAGAACTGTTGGAAATACTCAAGTAAAGTACAAATACCTCAAATTGTACTTAAGTACAGTACTTAAGTAAAAGTACTTAGTTACTTTCCACCACTGCTTACTAGTAGTAAGGGAGGGGCCAACTGCGCCAAAGTGGGGACGGGCCAACTATGAGGAAAAACTGACTGCCGTGTCAGACTACATGGAACAGGAAACGCGAGGCTATACAGGAACAAGGAAATGGTTTTCAGGCTACGGGGACAGGAGCGGGAAGTATCTTGCGCTCCAGTTTGGTCACCCTGTACTTCAGTTTGCTCTGCAGAGCCTCATGCTCGGCGAGCAGCCGCGCAAAGCGAGTCTGCAGCGAGTCGAACACCATCGTCATCTTGTCCACCTTCTCCTCCATGTCCTTGGGGTCCGGACCCTGTGCTGCCAACTAGTGGACCGGAGCAAGACAGCAGGGGCAGACAGACAGACAGACAGACAGGCACGCAGGCAGGCAGGCAGGCAGGCAGGCAGGCAGACAGACAGACAGACAGACAGACTGGTTATTTATACTGTCTGGGTCAGTGAATTCACAATTTAAGGACTGCACCAAAAGTAATCAACAAACTACATTCTACTATAAAAAAAACAGTCAAACATTGGCCAAATAGCCAAATAATAAAATATGAAAGAGGCACAAATTGTGTATAAATAACCTATTTTCAAGCTCACAACACAAGGCATTGTGAGCTCGTAGTCGTCAGTGGTGGAAAAAGTACTCAATTGTTTTACTTAAGTAAAAGTACCAATACTGCAATTTAGAACTACTTCGTAAAAGTAAAAGTGCTGAATTGAAAATGTACTTGAGTAAAAGTACAAAAGTATCGGCATCAAAATGTACTTAAAGTACTAAAGGTAAAAGTGCCATTTCACACGTTCCAAATGTATTCAAAATCTATTGAAAATTGTGACGCATTGTGAGCTTGTAGATCTGCTATTTTCAAATGGCCGAAATGTATAGGGTTGAAGTGGTTAATGTATGTTTTCTTTTGGCTCTGAGATGTAGTGGAGTAGAAGTGAAAGTACAGGAAATTGGCCTCAAACCTCAAAATTGTACTTAAGTACAGTACTTAAGTAAAAGTACTTAGTTACTTTCCACCACTGGTAGTGGTAGATATTTATACCACTACCAGAATCAGATTAGGGTGGACGTGGTGTCTGGTTGCTAGGGTTAATTGCTATAGGGCCGAGCTTACCAACACTCCACTTGCCTCCACACTTCCACAGACTATTCATTATTCTGCCTTGGGTCTAGGCTTGTTATCTCGCCCTCAATGTCTTCACATAATGTACAGTTAATATAAAACGCATTATTCAGGCATATTTCAGCTAGCCACCTCTTTTGTCCATTATGACCACTCTACGGCTAGGCTATACGCAATGTCATCAATCTACGGTAACATCAATCTACAGGCCACAGGTTTCTGCGTTACAGCGAGACTGTCGGCCATTCGAGCTTCTGGTCTATAGAACCGAAAAGGGAATGCTTAACAGGTGTGTGTGTGTGTGTGTGTGTGTGTGTGTGTGTGTGTGTGTGTGTGTGTGTGTGTGAGGTGAAAGGTGGGTGTGGCTAAAGACAGACAGGGAGGTGAAAGGTGGGTGTGGCTAAAGACAGGTGAGGTGAAAGGTGGGTGTGGCTAAAGACAGGTGAGGTGAAAGGTGGGTGTGGCTAAAGACAGACAGGTGAAAGGTGGGTGTGGCTAAAGACAGACAGGGAGGTGAAAGGTGGGTGTGGCTAAAGACAGACAGGTGAAAGGTGGGTGTGGCTAAAGACAGACAGGGAGGTGAAAGGTGGGTGTGGCTAAAGACAGACAGGTGAGGTGAAAGGTGGGTGTGGCTAAAGACAGACAGGTGAAAGGTGGGTGTGGCTAAAGACAGACAGGGAGGTGAAAGGTGGGTGTGGCTAAAGACACAGGTGAAAGGTGGGTGTGGCTAAAGACAGACAGGGAGGTGAAAGGTGGGTGTGGCTAAAGACAGACAGGTGAGGTGAAAGGTGGGTGTGGCTAAAGACAGACAGGTGAAAGGTGGGTGTGGCTAAAGACAGACAGGGAGGTGAAAGGTGGGTGTGGCTAAAGACAGACAGGTGAAAGGTGGGTGTGGCTAAAGACAGACAGGGAGGTGAAAGGTGGGTGTGGCTAAAGACAGACAGGTGAGGTGAAAGGTGGGTGTGGCTAAAGACAGACAGGTGAAAGGTGGGTGTGGCTAAAGACAGACAGGTGAAAGGTGAAAGGTCACGAGGGGGGTGTGGCTGACCTCCAGGTCCAGCAGTCCGTCTCTCAGTAGCATCTGCCGTCCCTTATCCTCCAGGATGGCCTTGGCATCCGGATACTCCGTCAGTGCCGACATCAGGTCGTCCTTGGAGAGAGAGAACAGGTCCGAGTAGCCGATGCTAACGATGTTAGCCGTACGCCTGTTACCCGCCTTACTGCCTGAGAGAGGAGAGGAGAGGAGAGGAGAGGAGAGGAGAGGAGAGGGGAGGGGAGGGGAGGGGAGGGGAGGGGGGAGGGGGACCGTTATTATACAGCTTGCACTGCGTGAAAAGAGGAGTTAACGGGCAATTATGGGCACTAGATTTGCCCGTAAACCTCAAGTTTAGCAGAAGCTTTTTGCGCAGTGTTGGTTACAAATGTAACACTACTTGTGTTCATATTTATTGCAGCTTGGTTATACATCTAAACTGCTGTGTTCATATTTGGAAGCCTTAATGTCCATAAGCATTGACAACATTGTGTTCAGTGTCTGTGATAAATGTCAGTCGCTACACATGGAGGAGGCGATGCTTCCTGTCTCCTGAAACAGGATGTTTACATATGGAGGAGGCGATGCTTCCTGTCTCCTGATCCAGGCAACAACGTGTGCGTTCCTCGCTTCCCGTTTGAAAGGCCAAATTTTGAAATGCGTGCGTAGCGTGCGTGACTGCGTGTTTTGAATGCGTGTATACCTTTGATAGCCAGGATGCTGATGTCTCCAAAGTAGGCCCCGTCGCTGAGCACCACGAACGTCTTGAGTCCGTCATCGCTCACCACGGCGAGCTTCCCCTCCTTGATGATGTACATCTCGCGTCCGATGTCGCCTTTCTTACAGATGTAGTCTCCTGGACTGTAGACCTGCGGCTGCAGCTTCAACACCAGCTCTACCAGGAGACCGGCCTCGCAGTCTGCAAATATCTTCACCTGTGGAAGAGATGTTTAACACATTCATTCATTCAGTCTAGGATATTCATTCCTGGACTGTATACACTTGCGGCTGTAGCTTCACTCCACTAGCCCATTTTGGGTGGGAACCCCTTTTGGTGTTTTAAGCGTTATGTTATACTTTAGCTATTGAAAAATAGCAGATCTACAAGCTCATAGCGCGGCGCCGAGTGCCACGCTACGAGCTTGTAGGTCTGCTATTTTTTTTTAAATCATGAAAATGTGGCGCAAATCTTTGAATATATATTATTTCAGAGCCAAAGTATTTAACTCAAATCTGTGCATATTTTCAGATGGGGGTCGGCGGCCAAATACATATAATCTTGGGGGTCCTTGACATGAAAATGTTTGAGAACGACTGACATAGAAACATGGGTTTTTCAGAAAACTGTCAGAAGACAAGACATTTTGTAGAATCGTTCCCAGATCTAAATGGGCTAGCAGGCCGACCTCGCAGTCTGCGAAGATACGAACCTGGAGACAAGATGTTGAACTCAAAGACACACACCTGGAGGTGAGATGATTAAAGGTAGGCTATGATTACGTTATTTTTAACAACATTTTAACAAGTCTTTGTCATGGTCCTTCAAAAGTGCCATGTCACCATTGACTCCAGCCCTCTGGCGGCAGTGCCAACAGAATACACGAAAAAGGGCTGTGAAGAAGACCCCGTGAACCGGCTCCATGACCGGAAGTGTGTGTGGGTGTGTGTGTGTGTGTGTGTGTGTGTGTGTGCGCGTGTGTACCTTCTTCAACGTGTCCAGGTGCACGTTGATAGCGATCTCAGCTCGCAGTTTGTCAGGAAGGTACATCAACACCGACTTCTCATCCACAGCTTTCTTGTTGGTCCACAGGTAGTCGAACCACTTGATCACCCGCTTCTCTAACCCGCTACTCACCTAGAGAGAGAGAGAGAGAGAGAGAGTTCATGGTGATTGTGAGTGACCAGGGACGTGCAGAGCGTGTTAGAGAGGCAGAGAGGATGATATCGTTACGTCATGTTGTAGTCATTGTTTTGTAGTCATCAGGCCGGAACCACCTTTCCCTCAAACCGGAAGATTATAGTGTGAGATTTATAGATGTTGGGGCTTAAATAATATATTAGAAGCTTTTTTATCAAGAATTGATCAATATCCCCATGGTCCACATACTGTACAGTGTACACTGTACAAAAAAGGGCACATTTGTCCAGAGGGAAAGGGGCTCTAGCACCCCCTAGTGTCTATCTGTGCACGCCACTCTCATCCGCTCCCGACTGGATCACACGGCAATTTAGTAACACTGGTCTTTCCTCCGAGGTGGAAAGCCTGGTGACGCGAGGTTACATATAGACACTGAAGTTAGTAAGTTAACCCTTGTTGGCATCCTCGTCGCAACAATACCTTTCTGAAGCTCATGTACTGTTTGATGGCGTCGATGCGAGCCTGGAAGTCGGCTCTGGCGGCGTTCATGTTGGTGATCATGGAGCCCACGTTACCCACGATGGTGGCGAAGATCAACACCCCCACCTAGTGGTCACAACAATAACACAATACAATGACACAGATATCAACACCCCACCTAGTGGTCACAATAACACATTACATAACACAATCAGTGGTGTAAAGTAACTAAGTACATTTACTTAATTGCTGTACTTAAAGGGGAAATCCACTCACATTTTACTATGTCATTAATATACCTTAGAGCTGTACTTCACCATGTTAATGATTTTTTTCCAGACCTACAGTTCTAGGAAACACAGAATGGGGGGACTTTTTTCTACGGTATATTAATGACATAGTAAAATGTTGAAAATGAGTGGTATTCCCCTTTAAGTGCAATTTTGATGGTTTTGTACTTTACTTGAGTATTTTCAATTCCCAGTACTTTCACTACATTCCCAGTACTTTTCTACTACTACATTTTTGATCCAAATATTGCACTTTTACTAAATTTAGATTATTATTACAAAAACATCACTTCTGCCACAATATACATTTCAGCCATTTGAAAATAGCCAATCTACAAGCTCACAATGCTTCGCGATCCTTTCTAAATATTGATTGTTCTCAAACTTTTTCACGTCAAGATTCACCGCTGTAGTGAAATGAAAAAAATGATTTTCACACTTTTAGACCATATCCGTGGTCATCTATGGGCATATTATATGGGCAAATTCTCATTTTTGTGTGCTTTTTATATCAAATATATATATATATATATATATATATATATATATATATATATATATATATATATTTATTAGGTCTACTTCCTGAAAACGAAAACATGCTGCGTGATGACGTGTCGAGACCCACATCAATAAAAGCCAATACAAATTGAGCTCCCCTGGCTTTGCCCCGTCTCTCTGTCACTTTGTTTACAAACGTGAGAGGAAGTCACAGACGTAAAACCCCATAGCCTGGAGGGATGCGACGCTCTGATTGGTTCAGAAACTTCTGAGCCAGCGTTTCAAGCTGAAACCATTTCCGTTTCACTACACCTTTAAGTCACGATTGTGACAGGCCAGTGACATCATCACGCCGCTATAAGCCACACCCACCAGGAAGTCGGTGACAACGAAGAAGTACTCGGAGTTCTCCACAGGGGGCGGTGTTTCACCGATGGTGGTGAGAGTCAGCGTGGACCAATACATGCTGTACGCGTACTTCCTTATCAGGCGGGCGAACTCTGGGTTCTTGGGAGACGGATAAACAAACTTATCGTGTCCAAAACCTGGAGGGAGAGAGAGAGAGAGAGAGAGAGAGAGTCTAACATTCATTATAAGGACAATATTAGTCACCAGAAGCAGAGACGTGTGTTTTCAATGAGTCTAACATTCATTAGAAGGACAATATCAGTCACCAAGCAGAGAAGTGTGTTTTCAATGAGTCTAACATTCATTAGAAGGACAATATCAGTCGCAATGAA
This sequence comes from Electrona antarctica, assembly GCF_951216825.1. Lineage (NCBI taxonomy): Eukaryota > Metazoa > Chordata > Actinopteri > Myctophiformes > Myctophidae > Electrona > Electrona antarctica. The sequence continues at coordinate 26,646,453 of NC_136802.1, read as the reverse complement.
AGTGGTTCTCAAAGTGGGGTCCGGGGAACCCCAGGGGTCCTTGGGGTGGTTCCAGCGGGTCCCCAGCATAATTACTTAATTTGAACCACAACGGAAATGGTGTTAATTTTATTTTGAAGTTTCATCCTGAAACACTGGCTCTGAAGTTTCTGAACCAATCAGAGCGTCACATCCCTCCAGGCTATTGGGTCTCAAAGTCTGTGACTTCCTGCACGTGAACTTCGTTTGTAAACAAAGTGACAGGGAGACATGGGGAAAAGCCAGCGGATTATTTCTAACCTATACAAAACCTATAGGCCTATACATATTTTAGCGGGATGATTAAGTAGTTCTTTAATCAAAACCAGCTGTGGAGGAGGAATCAGGAAGCATGGGAATCAAACTGGTGAGCTTCATTTTCATTGGCTTTTATCGATGTGTATCTCGTCATCACGTCATCACGCAGCACGTTTTCGTTTTCAGGAAGTAATACACAGAAATGAGATTGAGATGATGAGATGATTTGCCCATTTTTTTGGCATCCATTGTTAGGTATGCCCATATCATGACCACGGATATGGTCTAAAAGTGTGAAAAACGTATTTTTAATTTCACTACGCCTTTAACCCTAGTCTATACTTTGGCTATTCAAGCAATAGCAGATCTACAAGCTCACAAAGATGCATGCATGGGCCAGCCCCTAGTATGTCAGAAACCGTTGAGGGCTGATTTCACCGCCGTACGTGCCATACGGACAGGAAGTAGGAGGTATATATACGTACCGATGGCCTTAGAGAAGGAGTAATACAGACAGGCGTTCCAGTGGATGATGATTACGATGTACATGACCAGATTACTGATACGCAGAAGGTTGGGGAAGTTGGTACGCGTTTCTGTCCTCTGGAAGAACTCCAACATCCTAAACACACAGGAGAGGAATACCCTTTTAGACCTGGCTGAGGCCAATTCTCAGGTCTACAGTTTTCAGGAAAAAAAATGTTTCTATGTCAGTGGTTCTCAACTTCTTTCATGTCAAGGACCCCCAGAATTATCTCTATTGATAGAGTGTGTCTGTGTCTGTGTCGGTGCGTGCGTGCGTGCGTGCGTGCGTGCGTGCGTGCGTGCGGGTTTGTACGCACCTGTTGTAGCGCAACAGCTTGTTCATTCGTATTTCGGGGTACAAGGTACCGAACACGAGGAAGAGGAGGTCCGTGGGGATCATGGAGATGCAGTCCAGTTTGAACTGCGTGCTGTTTTTATAACGATCTATGAGTTTCTGACGGTCCTTCACCAAGAGGCCCTGTTCAAGATACCCTGCACGCACGCACGCACGCACGCACGCACGCACGCACGCACGCACGCACGCACGCACGCACGCACGCACGCACGCACGCACGCACGCACGCACGCACGCACGCACGCACGCACGCACGCACGCACACACGCACACACGCACACACACACACACACACACACACACACACACACACACGCACACACACACACACACACACACACACACACACACACACACACACACACACACACACACTGTTATTATAACGGTTGTAGTAGACAAGAGGTATTAAAGCACAATTGAGCTATCATATCCAGCTATAACACATACAGCATTAGATAATCTAATGAACATGAAGTGATCTCTCTCCCATACTGACGTCACGTGCACCCAGTGCATGTAAGTGGAGGAGCCGGACAGTTATAGCCTGCAGAGGAGTCTTCTGACCTATTGACCCTCAATAATGCGGTCAGTATGGTATACTGACTGAGTCTGATCAAATCCTGCCCATGGTGGCAGAATTGTGTGCACAAATGTACACACTCTTACTTGGAACTGTCCAAATTCCAGAGGATTGGCCTGATCACGTTCATAGGAAATATACATTCTATTGACTTGTTTCCCTACAGACTCAGAGACTCAGTCCCATGGGATACCCTTGTACCATAAAGACTTGGGCAAATAATGCGGGTCTCATATGGTTTTCATATGGGGTAACTGGGCATGGGTTGGAAGTGGGCAAGCCCTATTACACATGGTCTAAATATGGGCTAACTGGCATACTGTAAGTCCCACATTGCCGACTTGGGTCCCATATAGTTACCACCTCAAAGCCATATATGGGACCCACGTGGGGGCGTGCTGGCTGGGCTGGACCAGAGTCCTAGTCTAAGACGTCCTGCACATCCTGGAAGTGAGTCCTTGTCTGAAGACCACATCCGCCGGGAGCTGGAAGCCATGACCACCAACAGTACGCTCTGTGTGTGTGCGTGTGCGTGTGCGTGTGCGTGCGTGTGCGTGTGTGTGTGTGTGTGTGCGCGTGCGTACCGGTTCTCGTTCTAAAGGCCATGTCAGCGAGGTAACACAGGTCACACAGCGCATCCAAGGCGAACCAGTAGTTCAAGTAATCCATCTGGAGGTCCTCGAAAGAAGCCCTGTGCACGCACGCACGCACGCACGCACGCACGCACGCACGCACGCACGCACGCACGCACGCACGCACGCACGCACGCACGCACGCACGCACGCACGCACGCACGCACGCACGCACGCACGCACGCACGCACGCACGCACGCACGCACGCACGCACGCACGCACGCACGCACGCACGCACGCACGCACGCACGCACGCACGCACGCACGCACGCACGCACGCACGCACGCACGCACGCACGCACGCACGCACGCACGCACGCACGCACGCACGCACGCACGCACGCACGCACGCACGCACGCACGCACGCACACACACACACACACACACACACACACACACACACACACACACACACACACACACACACACACACACACACACACACACACACACACACACACACACACACACACACACACACACACACACACACACACACACACACACACACACACACACACGCATTGAGATAGTACATGTTCAGTCCCATATTGTGCTGATCGTCAGATGGTCAGTGTGAGCTGAAGTGTCCACTTGAAGTGTTAAACACTGCTGTTGTGTTCTTTCAGAGATGTGGTGCCGATCGGAGCCACAGCATGCCTGTGGCCCCCCGGCCAGCCCCACTTGGTGTGGCTATTGTTACGGCACACCCCTGACCAGCCCACTGAGCAGTGAGCATTGTTCAGTCTATTAGACGGCTAAAATAAGTCTAAATGGGTTATAACTGCAGGTCTACAGTTCCAACATATTAGGAATTTCAAAATTCCATACTTTTTTTCAATTTCGGGCCTGATTTGAACAACCCTGTGGCAGTGAGTGACCCCACTCCCACAGGCTTGTTAAAATCACAAAAACATGCTTGATACTCTTTCATCTTATTAGTTCACCGAAAAGAAAAAACGTTATTTTCTACCCCATGAAGCCTTGAATTGATGGATATTTTTTTTGGTCAAATTCCTGAGCCAAAGAAATTCTCTCTGCCGGTCATTGATAGAAAACCAGTCACTTTGGGGTGAACTACATGATCTTGAGTATAGGATACAGTAGTATTATAGGAAACAGTCCGTGTGTGTGTGTGTGTGTGTGTGTGTGTGTGTGTGTGTGTGTGTGTGTGTGTGTGTGTGTGTGTGTGTGTGTGTTACCTGGCTATGATAAAGATCCAGTTATACATGACAGGCATGGTAATGACAGCCAGCCAGTGATAGTACTGGTTTCCTGCTGGGTCGATCACTGCCACCTCCTTAGCACTGTGCACGCACGCACGCACGCACACGCACACACACACACACACACACACACACACACACACACACACACACACACACACACACACACACACACACACACACACACACACACAGTTAGCCCATAAGCCACCCGAGTCATTATACCCTCTATACAGTGGCGTGCACAGACATTTTGAGGGGCAGGTGCTCAAGTGAAAAAAGGGTGCGGCGCGAGGCGACTTCGGTTTGAGGCTTACCTCATTTACCGCTGAGATCGCCTTTTGTCGCCTTTTTTAATATACATTGATTATGGTTCACAACTCTGTTCTGTTGATGGGGGCGGAGGCCAATTACATATAGTTTTTGGGGTCCTTGACATGAAATATTGAGCACCACTGATACAGAAACATACGGTTTTTCAGAAAACTGTCAAGAAAACTGTTAAATTTCGACGTCATACTGTACCATTGGCCACATACTGTACACTTTACAAAACAAAAAATGAACAAACTGTTCAAAAGGGCACATTTCTGTCCAGAGGGCAAAAAGGACAGGTGCTCTAGCACCACCTAGTGTCTTTGCTGTGCACGCCCCTGACAACATGGATAATGGAATTCCTCTCACAGATCCTCTTCTCCTTCTCCTCCTTGGCCTTCTTGGCATTCTCCTCTTTCTCCTTCTTCTCCTGCTCCTCTTTCTCAAGCTGCTCCTTCTCCTCCTTCTCCTTCTGCTTTCTCTCCTTCCTCTCCTGCTTTTCCTGCCTGTGTGTGTTTGTGAGAGAGAGAGGAGTAAATAATAACTAATAAATAACCTATTTCTCCACCTGAGAGAGAGAGCGAGAGCAAAGAGATTATATAGCCAAATTCCAATACCCACTCGCTCACTCACACTCGCTCACTCCAGCATGGTGTTACGGTGAAATTTGTGACCTGCCGAAATTTATGACCATCTTGTGTACTTGGGGAAAAGGAATTAAGGCAGTCCGCACACCGATTTACAGCTCCCAGGGTAATTCATTTGAAGTAGGTAGACACAACGTTTCGACCACAACAGGTCTTCGTCAGGTATGGGTACGCAAACAAAGTAGGCATGTTTTATACATGGGCGAGTTAATTGACAATGAACAAGCCGTTTTTGCAATGAAGCTAATTAGACTGACACCCACCGCACATCTACAGAGTAAGGCTGAGTAAAGTAATGTCAAGCCAAGGACTCATAGAATATAACTCTTAGTAGTGGCACTAAGGCCAACTGTTAAAATAAAATACTTTTAAGGAAGTGGAGGGTAAGGTGGTAGGCCTACAGAGGTGCAGAAAAATTGATAATTTACTGCAAACCAAAAAATTAAATAACATTACAAAAGGGTAAACAAAAATCTAAACACAGCCTACAAGAAGTGACCAGAACAAAGAAAATATGTCACATCTTGTGGACGTCACACAACTTACATGGAGGTCTTTAATTACGTGGCCTAAATGCCGCTATAGGTTGAATTCTGCTAATGAACACACTGCAACAATGTATACGTTCAGACACTGATGTTATGTATAATGTACGTGGCCTCTACACGAAATGTCACAAATTTCAGCAGGTCACCAATTTCACCGTAACACCGCCATGCTGGAGAGAGCGAGTGTGAGTGAGAGAGTGGCCGAAATGTTGGGTATTGGAATTCAGATAATAACAACTAGGGGTGTAACGATACATTTTAACAGCAATTCATTTTTCGATGCAGTTACTATATCGTTACACCCCTAATAACAACCAGCGCCCATGCGCGCTTCCGCCATTTTGTCGCGGGTCATGATGTCACTTCCACTTGCTTTAAAAACATGTACAAAACAAAAACTAGTTTTTATCCTATTCTACTATCATATTGTTTAACTCGTTTATCATATTTATGAATGGATCAAAGCAGAAATTAGTAACATATTCATTCAGAATGTCAGGGTGCAAATAAAGTCAAACAAATATAATTTCAAATTTTAACCCTGTTCGTGTGATAACATTCCTGTTTTAGGTTTTGGGGGAAAATAACACTAAATTGATTGAAAGGTTGTTAAATACAGCAGCAGTGGCAGGGTGAATATAAGAAGTGTGTTCCGCCTCATATCGCCTCATATAAGAACTGTGTTTGAAAAATAAACAAATGATTCCGGCGTATTCACACATATGGATATGAAGAATCAACTTACTGTGAAAAAACGCTACTGTTACTGCTGCTGAATTAGTTACATTTTTCCCCCGCTAGAAACAGACTTCACCAAATATGACTGACTGACTGTCGCAAACGATACAGAGACACCTCCCCGACAATATCGCAGAGGCAGCTTGTTTATTTTTGGACCACAGTTATTATATCAGACGATTTTAAGATGACGCCACGTTATTCTCCATAGAGAGAAACTTCTGCGAACCCCATGGAACCAGGGGATGAGCGAGTGAGTGACGTCAGGACTTCGCGCTCTATTAATGAAGGAGATGCAGAATGAACAAGACTGACTCACTCTTTCTTCTCTTTTTTCTCCTGCTTTTCTTTCTTGCTTATTCTCTTCTTTTTCTTCTCCTCCTGCTCCTCCCCTTTCTCCTCCGGCTCCTCCCCATTCTTCTCCGGCTCCTCCCCATTCTTCTCCTGTTCCCCCCCATTCTCCTCCTTCCCCTCCCCCTCCTCTGATTTCTTTGCCTCCTCCCTGAAAACAAAACAAAAACAAAAAACAAACAATAAAACACCCATCTGTATTAGGCCTCATTCACACTATTGAGACAGCTGTCTTGTCCGTGTCTTGTGTCTTGTCCGTGTTTAATGGCCGCCCCAATGCAGTTCTGCCCCACTCCCCCCATCAAACAAAAATGTTTGGTCAAACCATTTGACTTGCGTGAATTCCGTTTGCGTCTGAGCATAGGCATGGTAACGCCCCGCCTGCCTGTGATTGGCCTACCGACACTGCCCGTCTTGACTGTCCTCCCAGGTGGATATGCTGGATAGTCTGATGCGAGGTTACTCCGTGGTGGAAAATAATACAAGTAGTATGGTATGTTACAAGAGAATGCTAACTTGTAAGTTTTATTTTTGTAGAAGAGGCAAACTAATATTGTTTTTGCCGTTTGCTTTGGTGGAATAATTGATTGAACATGCACGCCATAATATGATTTGATTTGGGTGTGTTCTAAAATAAAGTGTTTGTGTTGATTATTGTGTAATTTGTTTGTATGTGAAAACATTATTGTACTATAAAAAGGTCTATTTTCCCTTCATCTTTTTAGTGTAATAGTATTAGTTTACTATAATTAGATTAATACACGATAATCAACACTAACACTTTATTTAGAACACACCCAAATCAAATCATAGTACAACATACGTGTTCAATCAATTATTCAATCAAAGAAAACAGCATAAACAATATTAGTTTGCCTCTTCTACAAAAATAAAACAAGTTAGTTACGGCTGCATTCTGTCGCGCGTGCCAAGCTGTCAATCTCTTTTAGCCTATTATTTATTTCTCAATCTCACCATGGAGTAACCTCACGTCTCAGAGGACAGTCAAGACGGGCAGTGTCAGTAGACCAATCACAGGCATGCAGGGCGTTACCATACCTCAGCCATGCCTATGCTCGGACACAAACGAGATTCATGCATTTGATTTACATTGGAAATGCATTGGGGCGGCCTAAGTGATTGATTTATAGGCTGGGCAGAGCAGCCTAAGTGATTTTCTTTGGTTAAAATAAGTGTTAAAAAGATCTATATAGTGATAGTACTCAAATGCTATATAGTGTTTGTTCAGTAGGAGTCTCCATGTCCCTCCAGCTTTTTATTAAACAGAAAATGCATTTTCAGGTCGGGATACCAATTTTATACAATCAGGATAAGAAAATGCAGTCAGGATACAGATTACAGACAGAAGTGGAATTGTAAGTGATGAAATGAGCTGACACAAATTTTGAACTGGAACACTTTAAAATGTAAACTCTACTACTCTACTACTTTAGGAATTCTAAAGAGCTGGAGAGACAGGGTTTGTTACTGAACAAACACTTCAATGATTACTATCACAATATAGAGCTATTTAACACTGTTACTGAACAAACAATCAATAGCAATAATATCCGAAAATGTGTGTGTGTGTGTGTGTGTGTGTGTGTGTGTGTGTGTGTGTGTGTGCATGCATTACTCTTCTTCCTTGTTGTTGCTGTTGTTGACGTTAAACAGAGCTCCTGCTCGTTGTTTGTTCCTGAAACAAAATAAACACAACACACATAACTTCCTGCACAACACGCATCACTTCCTGTACACACATCACTTCCTGTATAGAGGGTATGTGCATGCATAAGGTGAGTGCACGGGCAAAGTGAGTTTAATGTCGTTTAATGCAATCAGATAGGACTTTTCTGTTTGGATGTATGGGCTGTCAATCAGATAGGACTTTTCTGTTTGGATGTATAGGCTGTCAATCAGATAGGACTTTTCTGTTTGGATGTATAGGCTGTCAATCAGATTGGACTTTTCTGTTTGGATGTATGGGCTGTCAATCAGATAGGACTTTTCTGTTTGGATGTAGGCCTATGGGTTGTCAAGGCCAGAAAGTAGTTTTTTGCCACTCAGTAGGCGTTCCCACATAACTTTCGGGTATGATGATGATGTCACACGCATACCCTCTATAGTCTATGTTCTGTCAGAAATAGTTATATATATACATCCATATAGGAGATGTTATAGCTTTATCTATTATCAATTATCATAATGATCGGATCGGGAGCAACAACACGTGATCGGGACATCCCTAATATCAATATTATATCCATATCCATATCAGGTATTAGACTGGATATTGTCTGTCATTTTGGATATTGTACTATATGTGAATGTGATATGGCAAGTGTTCTATAAAAATATAAATATCGGATCAGAAAACATATTAGGTATATACAAACACATAGGTGTCTGTTTGGCAGCCAAAAAAAGGGGGAAGGTGCATTGTAAACTGAAATGTATAGCATGTTCTTCATGACTGTATGGCACTCTGAATAAAAAGATTATAAAAAAAACAAAAATAAACAAAGGTATATCGGCAGATACTCAATATCAAATGATCGGATCGAGTGCAAAAAAACGCGATTAAGTGGACTAAAACCCAGCTAAGACTAAACATATTTCAGATGACTATACAAAAAAACAAAACAAATGGAGTTTTATTCTAAAGATTCTATGTCTAAAACGAAATAAAAATGAACACCGCACCTGTACTTTGCCCCGCCCCCTTCAGGCCTCTCCCCCTCCATGTCCTGGAGAGCGATGGTGGGCGTGGCCGCGTTGTGGGAGGAGCCAAACAGAGTCCTTATCACCGACATGGTAAGGACCGCCCCCCACTTCCTGTAGAGAGAGAGAGAGAGAGAGAGAGAGAGAGAGCAGGTGAAGAGAGAGGGCCTAAATGGAAACAAGACGGCAAGGACTTTGTTTGGTGCTATCCCTTTTGGACTGAAGTGTTTGACTGTACTCTGTTGCTGTTTATACACTACTCTGTCATCTGATTGGACAAACAATCCTTGACGCTGCAAACCCTGCTGTGATTGGCCAGTATAGTCGCTGTGATTGACAGTTCTCGTTTTTGCAACGTTGCCTAACCCTATACCCCTAACCCTAACCTCAGTAAAACTATGCCTAGCCTGGCCCATGCAGCCGCTGTGATTTCTGCTATAGAGGGGCGGGTGCCTCCACAATCACTGCGTTGGATCCTATAAGGGCCTTTCTCGGCCACACCCTTCTCCCACTGTTTATATTGTGTTTAGTTTCCAAGATGGCCGCAGCACCAGGAGGGGGTGGGGCGGAGGTGAGTGGGCGGGGTCGACATCTGCCCTTACTGAGCTGCATTCAAGACACTTGCCTTTTGTCTGACACCTGACTTGTGTCTGAACACAGATTTGATGGATGTGGGTTCACCGATCCGAGCTAGTTTATTATATAACTCCATGGAATGTTGACACCTATAGCAGGACACACCAGAGGGAGTAAAACAAACCACGTGCAACCCAGATTCAGCTCAAACAAGGCATTACACTCATTTCACATTCCTATGCCACTAAAATGTGGAACGCCCTACCAACAGCCATTAAGAAATGTTAGTGATCCCACAATTCAACCCATTCGGCCCTGCTCCAATCAGATGGGAGTATAGCTCATGTCTGGGATCCTTAAAAGCAGGGACGTGCACACATTAGACATCAAAGGGGGGCTTTAGCCCCTGCCCTAAAACAAGTTACAACTGCCCTTTCCAGACCACGGAGGCAGCATTTAGTCCTACTATGGTGAAAGAAATGCAAATGCCATTCCTTTCCATGCATGCCATGCCAGAAGGCAGCATTCAGGAGAATTGCTTTTTTCTGAAGTCTCCTGAACTTGAACATGCAGTATTTTGTGTTGAACAAATTAGTTTAGAAATCCATGTTGCATCCGTCTCGACTCTTTGGTGTGGTTTGGGCCATTGAATTCCATGCGTTGAATCACTATAGGGTCAACGTGGGTCAACGTGCAACAAGGCATATCACACCCAGAGACAACGCTAAAACCGCCTTGACCCTTTGGTGTGGTTAGGGCTTAACACACTCTGCACGAGCACGTCCCTGCTTAAAAGGACGCCTATAATGGTGGAAGGAAGGCGTGCACCACTTTCTAATAAGCAGTGTTTTCCAGGTGCAGACATCTGATGCTTTGTTAATGTGTTTGCAAATTATTGCAAAATTAAAACACATAATTATGATTTAGTTTCATGCATTTTAAATTTACCAGGATCTACATTTGTATTCAACAGAGCTCTGAGCTTAAAGTTGCCCTCAAAAACACTAGGCGGAACAATGCCTTGCAGCTGCTGAGTCACAAGGGTGTCGGTCCAGTGACCCCTTAGTGCCCTCGGCTGGCAAGCTTGACCTTCCTGGCGGATAATGTAAGTACAATTGTTTCATTTTTAAGAACGTGTGTTGGCACACACACGTTCTTTAGGGTCAAGGACCCTAAAAAATATATATGTAATTGGCCGTGGCAACCCATCTCAAAATATGTTGTTTCAGGGACCGCCAAGAAGTAAAGATGTGAGTTAAAAATGTCTGAAAGAATGTATATTCAAAGATTCGCGCCACATTTTCACGATTTTGCAAAAATAGCAGACGTACAAGCTCGTAGCACGGCACTCAGTGTTTTCAAATGTATACAAATCTTTTGAAAATAGCAAATCTACAAGCTCACAATGCGTTGCATTGCGACTAGAGGTGTAACAATATATAGTAACTACATCGAAAATTTAATTTCATGAATCAAAGTATCGAAATGAAAACAGCAACATTGACTATGTATCGTATCATTTTGCAATGGAAATAATCGTTATCGAATCGTTTTGCTATATGCAAATAATCGATTGTATCAATACTACATTTTTGTGCGTGGTATTTAGCAATTTTTAGAAGGAAAAAAGAAAAAGAGCGGTTTAATTACTTAGTTTAAAATAATGTCAATGTATTTTAAATAGTTACTGTATCGATTTTAAATCATTGAATCGTATCGCCATAATGAACCAATATGGTCCATGTATCGTATCGTCAATCATGTATCGTGATATGTATCGTATCGCTGTTAATAAAATGTATCGTTACACCCCTAATTGCAACGCATTGTGAGCTTGTACATATTTTATTTTCAAATGGCCGAAATCTATATAGGGCCAAAGTGGTTTATGTAGCCTGTTTTGTAATAATATTCAAAATCTACAAAGTAACTATATGGTAGCTATGTTTTCAAATACATGTATAGTGGAATAACAAGTACAACAATTGCCTCTTAGATGTAGTGGAGTAGAAGTAAAAGTATACTTGGATAATACTCAAGTAAAGTACAAATACCTCTGAATAGTACTCAAGCACAGTACTTAAGTATACTTAGTCACCTTCCACCACTGTTCATAATAAAAGAATGCAAAAAACCAAAGAAACACGTCTTCACTTACCACTCACTAGTCTCTCTGTCAGACTGCCTGTAGCCTGAGTAGGACCTGACAGCTGTCAGTCAAAGTCGTTGGCATGGAAACAAAGCCCACCCCCCCTCCTCCTCTTCAAGATGTCCCCCAAGTTTAGAATCCAACAAGAACCCAACGAACGAGAGCGAAACAGACAGAGAGAGGGAGTGAGTGAGAGAGAGTGAAAAAAGGACACTGTGTGTGTGTGTGTGTGTGTGTGTGTGTGTGTGTGTGTGTGTGTGTGTGTGTGTGTGTGTGTGTGTGTGTGTGTGTGTGTGTGTGTGTGTGTGTGTAAGCTGATCATGACCCTGGCATGGATAAGGGGATTAGTGCATGAATAATGAGCTTGCTCTATCTATCTATCTATCTATCTATCTATCTATCTATCTATCTATCTATCTATCTATCTATCTATCTATCTATCTATCTGTCTGTCTGTCTGTCTGTCTGTCTGTCTGTCTGTCTATCTATCTATCGTAATAATAGTGCTTTTATCCAAAGCGCTTTACATATTGTTCATTACATACACTCTCTCTCTCATTTTATTTATTTATTATTATTTTTTATTTTTTATCCCACCATTTTGCAACGCACTTTTTCATCCAGTGTCAATTATCAAATGTAATCCTGGGCGCTACACTTTCTCTGCCAACCTGGGGGGGCAGCGGACTGACCTCATGCTTCCTTCTATGCATGAGGACTCCAAGCTGCTTCTTTTCACCTGGGGGAGTTTCCCCGGCCGAACGTAACGCGTGGAAGGAACACGGCTGGCTGGCCAGGGGGAGGCAGTTTAGAGACCAGGATTACTGCATGTTTTTGTGAGGGTACCTACACGGGGAGAACATGCAAACTCCACACAGAAAGGCCCTTGCGCCAACCCCGCCTCGGGAATATGGGCAGTGATGCCCATATACCCCCCCCCCAGCACTCACAGCGTGCAAATCGATCCCAGGACCTTCTATAGCTGTGAGGCGACAGCACTACCGACTGTGCCACCGTGCCCCCACCTCTTTCTCTCTCACACACACGCACACACACACACACACACACGCACGCACGCACGCACGCACGCACGCACGCACGCACGCACGCACGCACGCACGCACGCACGCACGCACACACACACACACACACACACACACACACACACACACACACACACACACACACACAGGAGGGCAGAACACAGCCATGGAGCAGAGAGAGCGATTTGGTTTTAATAGTGTGTACGAGGCCTCAGACAACCACTATACTCAGACAAGAGACAAGAGAAGATGCTGAGTCAGCCTTCTGCTAATCACACACACACACACACACACACACACACACACACACACACACACACACACACACACACACACACACACACACACACACACACACACACACACACACACACACACACACACACACACACACACACCTGTGCATGTTAATCCCAGTGTAATCTGGATTAAGGCGGTTGTGTGTTAACAAAGCATTGCGTGCACGCGTGTGTGTGTCTGTGTCATTGAATGTATACGTACTTTATTTTTATTTTTTAAATATTTTTTATCCCACGATTTTGTAACCCATTTTTCACCACTGTGTCAATTATCTAATGTGATCCTGGGCTCTACACACCCGAGAGCAACGGACTTGAATGCTCATGCTTCCTTCATGCATGAGTGTCGCTCCTGACAGGGGGGAGTTTCCCTGGTTGGACGTAGCGCATGGAAGGAACACGTTACTCCAACCAGTTCCTTTCCCCTCCATCAGGCGCCCCGGCTGGCCAGGGGGAGGCAGTTTAGAGACCAGGATTACTGCATGTTTTTTGCCTAGAAGGGAAACAGATATGTTTTTATATTTTCCAATGTTGTTTAATGCCCCCCCAAATCAAATGTATTAAAGGGGAAAACCACCCATTTTCAACATTTTTCTTGATGACATCATCAAGATGTGTTTCACCATGTTAATGATTTTTTTCAGACCTCTAGTTCTAGGAAACACAGAATGGGGGAACTTTTTTTATTATTTCCACACAACAGCTCTAAGGTATATTATTGACATAGTAAAATGTTGAAAATGAGTGGAATGCCCCTTTAAGTCTTTTACCACAATTATTTGAATGACAATCACACTAAAATGTCATGTCAAGTACTCTGGAAACTTATATCAATTAATTTTCTTGTTTTTGTGGCCCATCCAAATCTGACTGGTTCTAGTTGTAAATACACTCTGAGAATGCACACTGTCTACTTGTGTTATATGATGAACCTATGCTTGATGCATTTATTCTCCTGTCTTTTCTGGGGAAACAAATATTCAGCTTTCTAAATTGCCATCTGCACTTGTGTTATTATGTTGCTGTGCACTGCTACCTCCGCCTCTCAGATACATTTAGACAAAGTTACTTGGAATCCTGTGCTCATCTGACTGAGGTGGCACTGGAAAGCCGTTTCCAGACCTGGGCAGACAAGCGCGGCCGTTTTTTGATGTCTGCCGGTGTCACTTCCGGGTTTTTGGAAAGCTGGTGGATGGAAAAGAAGGTAAGCGTTTCCGGCACTCTGCCGCGTGGGTGGAGCTTCTTTCCCATCCACCAGCAGTGTCACCTGAGGAGCTGTTGGTGTCGTCACAATCACTCAATCATGAAGATGTAGCAGACATTTAAACTGTGAGGTCTTATTATTTAATAATTGCCAAACATTTGTACACGTCAGTACAATGATAAGGGGGCAGAAAAAAGAAGCAGGCAGCAGCAGTGCCTGTGTTACATAGTACACACACACACACACACCACAAACATCTAAAAAAAAATAATAATAATAATTTTTCTAATTGTTATTGCAATTTACGAGCTGCGTTCGCTTCTAGCCGGTCTAAAATTAGACGTCAGTAGTTGTTTTAGTCTCAGATCGGTTCAAACACCGCTCCGACGGAGGGACACAGTATAACTCTATGGGGACACAAAAGCGACACAAACAGTATAGTAGGACCCGGAAGTATCTCTGGAGGGGGCGCTTTACATCATGGCTAAAATACTAAATAGCACACACGTTGCCCTGCCCCTTAGTCTTGTGTGGCCAGACTGTTGCCTCTCGCAATGTTCAAATACTTCCGTCATACAGTCTGGAGAGGGATCGAGGGCCCGCGGTGACCACCCCATGTCGAGGCCTAATGACATCTCGTTACATTGCTGCATGGTCTCCTCTCCTTCCTTGACCCTATTAAAATCAGTTCTTAATAATAAATAATTCAGAACAACAAAGTATAGTTCCCGGCTACCAGGAAGAGACTTCCTCTTGGCATAGACTAGTGCTTGTTGTTCAAACTCTTGTTACTCTTACGTCTTTATATGGAATGAACTTCCCATTGCAATCAGAAGTGCAGACTCACTCCCAATCTTCCGCCGTAGTCCGAAAACCCACCTCTTCAGACTCCATCTCGGCCTGTAGCACTTCACTTGCCCTAGCCTTGACAACCTTACAGGCGTATGCAAAGGCTCAACTTATGTAAGAGGAAGGAAGGCACTGGAGCAACACAAACAGTTTAAGCCCGGCGTTTTAATTCACAGGGTGCAAGTAAAAATGTACAACGTTTCGATGTATCGGTCACATCTTCGTCAGGTGTCCTTTAATTTTCTCCTAGCCCTCTACAAGTGCCCACACAGGGGCCATATTATTTGTTGTGCTGTATGTCTTTGGCCACATGTTTGGCCCCCAAAGCAGTCCATTCCCAACCCCTTGTTCGGCCTTCTGCCTTATACATGTTTTCATTAAATTTAACCAAAAAACATACTACATACATATATATTACTGTTTAATAATTTTCTTTCTCATCTTCATATTTTTGTTGTATTGCATATTTTCCTCCTATTGTTTATCTATAGCCTAAATGTAGACCTTTAATCTCTCTCTGGACCCCTGGTCCCTACAGGCTATGGGATCTGTAGTCATGGTCACAGTCCATAGCCCGGACGGTATGTTCAGGGCAGCGCCAGCATGTTGTGAGCCTCCAGAATGCGGTGTGTGTGTGCGTGCACGCGCCTCAGTATGTATGTGTGTGTGTGTGTGTGTGTGTGTGTGTGTGTGTGTGTGTGTGTGTGCACCACCCTCAGTGCGCGTGCACGTAGCGTGTGTGTGCGCGTGTTCAGGGCAGCTCCAGCATGCTGTTCGCCTCCAGAATGCGGTGCGTGCGCGCGTGCACAAGCCTCAGTGCGTGCGTGAGCGTGTGCAGCACGGGCACGAACTCCTCTTGGCCGCGCGCACACACGATGTCCAGGAAGACCTTCCGCTCTGGCAGAGCGAGGAAGACCACCTCGGCCATCTGACGAATCAGCCAGGGATGGTGAGGGGCCAAGGCTACGAGATACGCCTCTCTGAAATACACACACACACACACACACACACACACACACACACACACACACACACACACACACACACACACACACACACACACACACACACACACACACACACACACACACACACACACACACACACACACACACACACACACACACACACATGCAGAATGACAGTACATTTCAAGCACAAACTCAATACAAAGACTGTTAACTGTGAGTGGATGACCCAATTAAGCATTACACTTGTTTACAAGAGGGTCCACCTTGTTCAATTCATCAAAACATTTAGAGACGTACAAATAGACACTTCTATATAGACAAAGAACAGAGCAGGAATTCATCATAAGGGAGGTAAAACGGGAAAATAAACATATACAGTGAGGGGAAAAAGGGGTGGGCGGTGGGGGGTATTCAGATTTTACGGAGGCCAGTTTCGAATTGCAGCCGTCCGTAGGTGCCCTTTGAGAGCGGTTTTGAAGGAGTCAAGGGATTCGCATGTCTTAATGACAGTTGGTAGGGCGTTCCACATTTTGGTGGCATAGGAGCGAAAATAATTTAGTCCCTTGTTTGTGCCGAATCTGGGATGTACATGGTTCGTTGCACTTCCTCTGGTGTTGTGGGTGTGGACTTCGTTAACATTAAGGAAGTATCTAGACAGGTACATGGGTATCTTGGTGGTTTATCGAATCTTGTGGACCAGACCCATTGTAAGACTCTGTCGTCGACCCTAAGCCATTCCAGCCTGTCGAAGTGGGCAGGGGTGAGGTGGGTTCGGGGGGTGAGGCCAAGTAGGAGCCTGACCAGTTTGTTTTGGGAAGTCTGGAGCCTAGTTTTAAGGGCCTTTGAGGTGCTGTAGTACCAGGAGGTGCATATAAGTCAAAGAAACCTTGTACGAGGGCTCCTGTTAAGGTCTTCAAGGTGTTTTTGTTGACCAGTGAGGAGATCCTATAAAGGAATCTTGTTCTTTGGTTGACTTTTTTGATTACGTTGGTGGCCATTTTATCACAGGAAAGATTAGCCTCCAGGATGGAACCTAGGTAGGTAATTTCATCTTTACGTGTGATAACATTGTCACCCACTCTAACCAAGAAGCCATTTGACCGACCGACCGACCGACCGACCGACCGACCGACCGACCGACCGACCGACCGACCGACCGACCGACCGACCGACCGACCGACCGACCGACCGACCGACCGACCGACCGACCGACCGACCGACCGACCGACAGACAGACAGACAGACAGACAGACAGACATACCTGCAGAGGTCTCCGGGGGTTCTGAGCTCGCCCAGTTGGTCTCGTCCTTCCATCAGGCCCTGCAGTAACAGACGCAGCCATTGGAGGGAGCGGTGCAGCCTCAGCAGGGTCCTGCAACCTGAATCATTGCGACGAGAGAAGTCGACCGCGCCCGCTCTGAGCTCCGCCTCCACCATGGAACGAACCGAATGATAGGCCTAGAGAGAGAGAGAGAGAGAGAGAGCTAGAGAGAGTAGTTTTAGTCGACTAAATACCATGTGAATTGGTTGACAATAAATCTACAGTTGATTTAGTCTAAAATGTATTTTGGTGGGTTCTTGAATGGTGTCGTAATGGCTGACTTTAGATTTGGTTGCATGCTGAAAATAGCCGATCTATGGGCTCACAATGCGACTCGCTGTGAGCTTGTAGATCTGCTATTTTCAGCGCGCAACCAAACATGAAATTACTTAATTGTCTTTTAGAATCTCTTGCCCACTAGTCCCTCCCTAACATTTTAGTCTAGTTTTTGCGTTGACATAATTGTCAGTATATTTAGGCTTAGAGAGACATGATAGCTTAGTTTTCATTTAGTTTTCCTTGGTGAAAAATTGTCATAGTTTTAATTGACGAATTGAACACTACGTGCAGTACACACTGGACTATATCTTGCGCCACCCCTTAACCCTTATCCCTGAACTAATTTGCCATGTTTTTACTATTTTAAAAAACGTATAAAAGTGTAGCTGATCTACAAGCTCACAATGTGTCGATGTAGATCGGCTAGTTGAACTATTTTAAAATGTTTTTCAAAATAGTAAAAACAAATGGCAAATACGTTTAGGGATAAGGGATAAGGGATAAGGGTGGTGCAAGATGGAGCCCACTGTGAAGGGAATTCCCCGTTCATTTTCCTCATAGACTTTTCAAAAAGTATTTATATAAAGACGTTTACACCGCGGACAAAGCCAACTCGAGTTGTGATGACAAATTACAGTAAACACAATGTTTTGGGCCGATCAAATAATTTGTAAGAAGAAAAAGATGGCAGGATACAACACTTTTTGTTTAGTTTTTCTTCGTACAAATTATTTGATCAGCGAAAAACATTGTGTTTATTGTCATGATGTGTCACAACTCGAGTTGGCTTTGTCCGCGGCGTGATCGTCTCTAAATAAATACTTTTTGAAAAGTCTATGAGGAAAATGAACGAGTTGCTGTTTAGAGTTGATCTTACTATGTGTACCTTTATTTTGTAGTATTGTTTTGTGCCTTCCTGTCTGCCCCTGTAGTTCTGTACCTGCCTTGTCTACCTGGTGATTAATCTTTGTTTTACACCTGTGTCCTCTTAGTGCCCCAGCCAATCCCTGTGTTGATTTGTCAGTTGTTCACCTGTGTCTAGTTAGTCTTTGTCTATTTGTATTTATATGCCCTTTTAGTTCCTTGTTCGTTCGTAAATGTAAGTCACCTTATTTAGTTAGCTCCTGGTATTTCCTTGTATGTTTCTACAGTAGTTCCTAGTATTATCTCTGTGCTCCTCGACCTAGTTTATTTCCTAGTCTCCTCGTGTTCCTGTCTTTGTTCCTGATCCTCTGTTTTTGAGTTACCTTAATAAACTCCCTTGCATTCGATCTGCCTCGTCCTCTGCCTTTGTCCTGCGCTTATGGGTCCTACAGACCTATACCTCTTTGACAGGTGGCATATAGGAGTGGGCGTGAACCTTGTAATTTCCTAACCAATAACAGTGCAGAGGGGCGTCGCTCCAAATTTGGTGACAGTGTTCTCAAAGTTTTAAAAATAAATTCCAGCTTCAAATATGATGAACATAATGAACATAAATTAATCTTTTTCTCTGACCCCAGCTTGTAGTCCAGACGGTCCATGATGGGGCGATGGGGATTGTAGTCCATTATTGGATGCTGGGGTTTGTAGTTTCAGTGTTCTGTGTTTGAGTGACAGCTCTCGTATCACCACGACCTTCTCTCTGACCTTCTGAGAGAAGAAACTGACGATCGTCCCGAGAGACTCCATGAACCTGGCGAGAGAGAGAGAGAGAGAGAGAGAGAGAGAGAGATTGATTATGAATGAATGATAATGATAGATAATAATGATAAATGAATTAATCCGCGTGTTGGTGGATTCTAAACCCAAAATCACCAGTAAGGTTAGAGCCAGTTGGCTCAGGCTGTGATTATGAAACCCAGAGACGTCCGTTGTGTTGTTGGTCGCGTTGTCCGTTTTATACTAACACTAACCCTCTCTAACCTCTTAACCGGCCACGTAAGTCCTCTAACGTCATAACCACATAAGTCCCCTAAACTCATATCAGTCTTAACCGTCCGCACATAAAAGCGGACCCTCGGCGATAGAGCTTTCTATGTGGCAGCCCCTGCCCTCTGGAACTCTCTCCCCTTGGAGATTCGCCAGACTCCTACATTGTACTCTTTCAAGTCTGCACTGAAGAGACATTTGTTCACTCAGGCTTTTTAGGCAATTAGTTTTGTTTTTCTGTTTTGTAAAGTGTCCTGGGGTTTTTTGAAAGGCGCTATATAAATTCAAGTTATTATTATTATTATTATTATTATTAAGTCCCCTAACCTCATATCAGTCTTAACCAGCCACGTATGTCCCCTAACCTCATATCAGTCTTAACCAGCCACCTAAGTCCCCTAACCTCATATCAGTCTTAACCAGCCACCTAAGTCCCCTAACCTCATATCAGTCTTAACCAGCCAGCCAAGTCCCCTAACCTCATATCAGTCTTAACCAGCCATGTAAGTCCCCTAACCTCATATCAGTCTTAACCAGCCAGCTAAGTCCCCTAACCTCATATCAGTCTTAACCAGCCAGCTAAGTCCCCTAACCTCATATCAGTCTTAACCAGCCAGCTAAGTCCCCTAACCTCATATCAGTCTTAACCAGCCAGCGAAGTCCCCTAACCTCATATCAGTCTTAACCGGCCACGTAGGTCCCCTAACCTCATATCAGTCTTAACCGGCCACGTATGTCCCCTAACCTCATATCAGTCTTAACCGGCCACGTAAGTCCCCTAACCTCATATCAGTGTTAACCGGCCACGTAAGTCAGTTTCAGGATGTTTTCGCTTTCGTGTGTGCGTGTGCGTGTGTGTGTGTGTGTGTGTGTGTGACGTGTGTGTGTCTGTGTGTGTGACGTGTGTGTGTGTGTGTGTGTGTGTGTGTGTGTGTGTGTGTGTGTGTGTGTGTGTGTGTGTGTGTGTGACGTGTGTGTGTGTATGTCAGTGTGTGCGTGCGTTTAGCCTACTTGATGAGTTCGTCCCAGCTGCGTAGGTAAGCTTCCAGTAAGACATCGTCATCAGACCCCAGAGCGGCGCTGAGGTGAAGCAACAGGCGGTGAGCCTAGAAAACAACACACAGCTCATGACTGCCTTCTGCTGCCCTGGAGGTAGCTTGGGAAGCATTCCTTAATGTGGTTCATGATCCGGTCGGGAGCGGATGGTAATTTACGTCATGTTGTAGTCACTGGTTTGTAGTCATCAGGATGCTAACTTATACGTCATGTTGTAGTCACTGGTTTGTAGTCATCAGGATGCTAACTTATACGTCATGTTGTAGTCACTGGTTTGTAGTCATCAGGATGCTAACTTATACGCCACGCATGTCGCAAGCCACGGGTGATTTTTTAACCCACAGCACAGGTTTGTCGGATTAATAACTGCAGGACTGTTGGTATGTCTAACCAACGTATGCACCCCGGTGAGGGGAGGACTATCAGACTATCTATCCATCTATCTATCTATCTTCTTTGACCAACAGAGGTAACCCAATTTCCATCATCTGCACCATGTCGGTTAACAGCACTGACACAAACAGTGTTCACGGTGTCCCCCCCCCCCCCCCTAGAATCATAAATCATGTTTTGGGGGAGAGCGTTTGCCACAACTGCCACTCAAAGGGGACAAATCACAGTGCGTCCTTCCTTGCACAAGTGGTATAGGGTTCGGAATATCCAATGAGATGATGAGTCTACAAGACAACAGATAACGGCTCATTACCGGCCCCTGCTGGGCTGGCTGCTCTCAATCTGCGATTGTTGTCTGTGCATTGGGGGGGGGGGGGGGTGTACCTGAAATGATTGGCCGGGGCATTCTGGTGGGAGGGGCAGAGCTGGCGATGACTCCGCCCTATGCACCTCCTCCTCCTCTGGTTTGTTGTCACTCTGTTTGTATCCAATGGCAACCGTGGGCTGGAGGGGCCAAACACATACACACGCACACACACACACACGCACGTGTTACTTATTAAATGTCGGTCGGTACGCTAAAAATATGAGCATAAATTCCTTGCTGAATCTGGACCAATATGTCCATATATTGACATTAATGGTCAAGAGGACTGCAGATGGATATTAGCATGTTTTGCTAAATCTGCTATATTTACACTGCATTTTTAATGTTCATCAATATACACTGTCCCGATTAAATAAACAAGTAAAGTAAAGAGGTGAACGCACATCCACAAATTGCAACGGGTGCAGGATCCAAAAAAGAACTAAGAAAGGAGATCCTCACACGTTTTAAAAGCTCTCAAAATAATTTATTGACAACAGAGCAGACAAATTATTTTGTGTGCTCCTTTCTCATACATTGACATTCCCGTATTATGGGCTTAATATTGATGACATCAGGGATCTCATGGGCAAAAAAGGGATTGTATTAGGCCCCAGCGTTGATTCCCAGACCGTCGATGCCCTAATAATTAGGGCATCGATGGTCTGGGAATCAACGCTGCCGACACTGCCACCATGCCCTTAGATCTGCATATGGAGATCTAAGGGTGGCAGCGGGGGCAGTGTCTTGAGGGTACAGGGTTTGATGAGGTCAGATCAACATATGGAATGAATTCTGTATGGCCATATATGGAGCGTCACGAGTGTGTCACAGGGTGTGACTGGTGGACGGACTGACTGACGGTTTTCATAGTAAACTATTATATTGATTTGTTTATAGCCTACTGTGTGACGGAGTCCGTGAGCCTGCACTTTATGTATTGTTTGGCAAGCGACACCGCATGATATTATTTAGTTAACTATAAAAACATGATACAGAGTAGATAGATATTGTGTGCGTGCGTGCGTGCATGTCTCACTGTCTGAAGGTGAAAGGTCAGACAAGGATGCCAGGAACTCTCACAGTCTCTCCATGGCTGAGCTGCAGACAGACAGACAGAGAGACAGACAGACAGACAGAGCTGATTTAGAGCCAACATGGCTGCCAGATTGCTGTTAAACTCCATGGTAAAACAGGAAATAAACAACTCACGGAGCCACCAGGACGACAGGAACATCAGTAGAGCCAAGATGGCCGCCAGCAGAAGATAGCGAAGCGGAGATCTCCCTCCACGGAGCGCCATTAGTTGTCAGGATTATACCTCAGACATGCACATGCGCACACACACACAAACAAGCACACGCGCACACACGCATACACACACATTCACACATACACAACACCAAACCTATAGGATTATACTACTTCTACTGTACAAACTAATCAGCATTCTGCTGGTAATTGGTCTAAAAGTATTATTCTATCACTTCTGTTACTTTCTTACAAGTCTCTCTTAGTACAAACCACAAACATTCCCCTCTCTCTCTCTCTGCTTCTCTCTCTCTCATGCTATCTGTGAGACATAGTTCATTCTTTATCTGCTACACACATTTCCACCTCATCTATGATCTACTGTATCTGGTGCCTCTTTCAAGTCATAGAGGAAAATATCGCTCTCTCTCTCACACACACACACACTCTCAAGTCTTAGAGGAAAATATCGCTCTCTCTCACACACACACACACACTCTCAGATACCCCCCCCCCCACACACACACTTCCTGTTTTATAAGCCTACGCTTCTTGAATCAACTTTGACCTGGGAGTGGTACATTCTTATCTCAACCTGTTATCACACGCGCGCACGCACATGCGCGCGCGCACGCACGCACGCACGCACGCACGCACGCACGCACGCACGCACGCACGCACGCACGCACGCACGCACGCACGCACGCACGCACGCACGCACGCACGCACGCACGCACACACACACACACACACACACACACACACACACACACACACACACACACACACACACACACACACACACACACACACACACACACACACACACACACACACACACACACACACACACACACACACACACACACACACACAATTGTTGATGCGTTTATTCAGGCATTGTCATTGGCACAGGGCAGTTAGTCTTACATGCTGGTAGAACAAGTATTTTTTTAATACTTTAAGAAATGTAGAAATACTCTGTTGCAAGTACATGGTCCTGCATTCACAATGCAATTCACAAAGTACTGAGTATAATCATATCCGTGGCATACATACATTTCAGAGGCAAATATTGTACTTTCACTCGTACGTACTTTTACAATTATTTGAAAACTTTACACATAGACGTTTCAAAAAGTATTTACTGTATTTAAAGACCTGGAAGCCTCAGACAAAGCCAACTCGGGTGGTGACAAATCATGACAATAGAGAGCCGAAGTCCTGACGTCACTATTATTATGTAATAATTGTTATTGACATAACACAACGTGACATGTTGTGAACTTATAGATCTGCCATTTAAAATGGTGAATAAATGGTAAATGGTGCATTTATATAGCGCTTTTATCCAAGGCGCTTTACATAGATTGTGCATTACATTAACCCATTCACACATACATTCATACACCTTTACATATAGATTGTGCATTACATTCACCCATTCACAGTACACACATTCACACATCTTTACATAGATTGTGCATTGCATTCACCCACATTAATACACCGATGGTGGAGGAAACCATGCAAGGCACCAACCTGGTCATCGGGAGCAATTAGGGGTTCAGAGTCTTGCTCAAGGACACTTCGACACTAACTCTGGGCGAGCACGGGATCGAACTGGAAACCTCACGGTTCCCATCCAGCCGCTCTACCCCTGAGCTAGCCTGGCTAATAAGCCAGACCGAATCAACCATTGGCAAAAAAAATTGCCTGCCGGCCACACAATAGTGTGATTTGAGTCAGGCTTATTAGCCAGGCTACCTCTGAGCTACTGCCACCCCACACTTTAAAAAAAAAAAAGTGTCTCCATGGCCAAAGACACCTGAAGTCCTTGACAACTTTGAGACACTGGTCTATTATATTTCCAACATATCGTTGCTGTCCAGAACTCTTATTTTTGAGGTTTTGGATTATTATTTTTTTCATAAATCAATGCTATCGAACACCCTTTATGTCTGTGTGTTGGTTAAAAAATATATTGAACCAATGGAATGTTTTAAAAAGTGCTTTGGTGAAAACCTCCTAACTCCGTTGCTTTGGAACCTCAAACTATCTGCCAAACCAGGTAACTATACACACATTTAGCCTTTATCTTTTTTGCGTAAATCAGTGTTATTGAGCACCTGTCTGTGTGTTGGTTAAAAAATCACACCCGTGTGAACTGAGTGGTGTAAGGTTTTATATAGCATGATCAGCTGTGGTCTGACGTAATGTCTGACGTTAAAGATCTTTGGCTAGGTAGACTCGTCTTCTGATGTGATGATTTGTGACCATGAAGTTGATTCAGCTGGAGTTTTTGTCCGATGTGAGGTATTATATAAGGTAAGGTATTATATAGCCTGATCAGCTCTGATCTGACGTAATGAAATCACACCTGGATGTGATTTCACAACTGGCTTTTTTTGTGCAGAGAAAATGACCACGGTTGCTACGGTCATCCAGTTCACCCGGGTGTGATTTAATTACGTCAGAAATTATTTTGAACATAGCAACCATGCTCATTTTTTTCTGCACACAAAAGCCAGTTGTAGGAGTGGTTTACACCACTCAAAAACACAATATTTAACCAATGAAAAGTATGAAATCAATCAATGTTTCTGTGGAGTTTGCATGTTCTCCCCGTGTCCCCTAGGGTAGTGGTTCTCAAACGTTTTCATGTCAAGGACCCCCAAATTAATACTTATTTCCCTGTGGACCCCCATTTGATAATATATGCCAAGGACCACCATAAGGGAAGATTGTAAATGGTTCTAGCAGTGATTTTCCATTTTCATTTCAAGGACCCTCAGTTTGACATGCAATAGGTCACGGACTGACCTCAACTTAATGGTATTTCTATCTCTGGGACCCCAATTTATATTGTAAAATTACTGTTAATTTAACTCTGAGAGTGTACAAATGGAACCAATGGTCCCCAAGGACCCCTGGGGGGTCCCCGGAACCCCACTTTGAGAACCATGCTGCCCTTACAAAAAAACATGCAGTAACCCAGGTCTCTATACTGCCTCCCCGTGGTCAGCTGGAATAACATGTTCCTTCCACGTGCTACGCGGTCCAACCAGGGAAACTCCCCCCCCTGTCAGGTGATTAGAAGCGGCTTGGACTCCTCATGCATTGAAGGAAGCATGAGGTCAGTCCGTTGCTCTCCACAGTGAGTCCAGGATTAAATTAGACAATTGACACTGCATGGGTGAAAAAAATGGGTTACAAAAATTGTGGGATATTAAAAAAAATAAAAAGTATTAAAAAGCACTAAAACACCTAACTCCACTTATTTTGTCATTTCCTGAAAAATGAACATCTTAGAGTTAGGTGGTTTCTTCCAGACAGCAGACATATAGTAATATAGTTTAT
Organism: Electrona antarctica; assembly: GCF_951216825.1. Taxonomy (NCBI): domain Eukaryota; kingdom Metazoa; phylum Chordata; class Actinopteri; order Myctophiformes; family Myctophidae; genus Electrona; species Electrona antarctica. Next base: position 26,620,505 of record NC_136802.1, on the reverse strand, counting down.
AAAAAAAACTGCAACCTTTTCTATAACGTATTTTAGATATCATTTTGGCCACTCACTTATTCTGGCCAACATTTGTATATATTTTTAAAATATTTTTTATATATTATTTATTATCAAAATGTATTTGCTGAACGGTCAAAACGCCAGTCGTGCATGTGTAAAAGGAGGGCTGTGATTGGATGACGGGATCAGAATTTTCTAACGTTGCATCCTATTGGATGACCTCTGACCCCCGTTGGATGTTCTGTCAGGGCTGCAGCTTCTGATTGGCTAGTCCTGAGGAAGGGGCGTGGCTTGCCTTGTGGTCTATGGAGAGATGGGGAGGCGTGTCAGTGTTGTTGATTGGTAGAAAATAGTGTTGCTGAAGAAACAGTGTGGGCTCGAGTAGTCCCTCTGTCTTGATTGGTTGACCCACATGACATCACAGCACCCCCTCCCTTCATCTGTCTTCCTATTGGTTGACACACATGACATCACAGCCCATCCCTCTGTCTTCCTATTGGTTGACCCACATGACATCACAGCCCCTCCCCCTCCTACAACAATATTATTTGTTATTCTATAAATCTAAATAGTGTTACAACAATATTTATTAATGCATAAATTAAAATATTAGCTCCTCATCACCTCTCGTCCTTTTCCAGAGAACACGGTTGTCATTCCTGTGTGGGCGGGAACACGTTTCAGACTCTGCCTCTTTGAAGCCTTTAGCTCTGAAAGCAACTCAGGGCTGGAGAGAGAGAGACCGCCTATACGCACGCACGCATGCACGCACACACACACACACACACACACACACACACACACACACACACACACACACACACACACACACACACACACACACACACACACACACACACACACACACACACACACACACACACACACACACACACACACACACACACACACACACACACACACACAGGTTCAATAAGTACATAAATGATACATAGGTAGCTTGCGGAGTTAGTTCAGTCAGATATACTCAAGGGGCATATTCAGAGCAGTTCGCCCCGGAACAGAGAGAACGTTTCGTTTTAATAGTGTGTACGGGGGACGAAGTCTGAATTTTCTTGTCTTGCCTCATTCGTGTGTAGCCTATATTATGTTTTCTGAGCATACCTATATCCTGCAACAACATTATCAGACTTAACTTGTTTTAGATCATTTTGAAATTTGTTTTAGCTTTTATTGGAAATTTGTTTTAGCTTTTATTGGAAATTTGTTTTAGCTTTTTATTTGTAAAATATGTAATTTCACATGTATTTTTTTGTTTTTGTTTTTTAATTCTTTATTTACCCAGGGAAGTATAGCTGAGCACAGGTGCTCATTTTCAGCAACGCCCTGCACATAGAAACACATAGACACACACACACACACACACACACACATTAAAACCTGGGAGCTGACCAGTACAACCACAGTCTTATACTGTTGGCCACTAAGCAGCTCCAGGGGGAGCAGTTGGGGGTTCAGTGCCTTGCTCAAGGGCACTTCAGCGGTGTTTGGTGAGTGATGACAATCACTTCCCCACCCAGATTTTTCCTGCCCGTCCAGGGAATCGAACCGGCAACCTTTCGGCAACAAGGGTGCTCCTCTAACCCTTAGGCCACCGCTGGCCCCAAAACAATGTATACCTTGTATTGTATTGTATTCTTGGTTTTTATTTTCCTGATCTTCTGATGTATTGTGATTGTATTACTCGACGACACTGAAAATTAGTTTGACTATTTCGAGAATAAATAAAACTTGAATGAATTGAATGAACTAGCAGTTAGGTAGATGTCTCACCTGGCAAGGTGTTGTTCTGCAGAAAGGGGGAGGGTGAGACAGGCGGGGGTGAGACGGGCGAGGGTGAGACGGGCGAGGGTGAGACGGGCGAGGCCGGGGGGGAGGTGGAGGAGGAGACAGAGGTGGGGCTAAAGGGGGGGGAGGAGCCTGTGGAACCAGGGGAGGAGTCACGAGATAGAGACTTGTTCTGGAACGCTGGAAACAGACAGACAGACAGACAGACAGACAGACATGTGAGAGACACACAGACAGGTTAGGAGAGAGAGGCGAACAGATGATAATCCAAACTATCATTTAGCCGGGGACCCCCTGGAACTCCCTCAAGGACCCCTGGGGGTCCCCGGACCCCACTTTGGGAACCACTGATATAGATATATAGATATAGATATAGGTAAACATCAATAAATAAATGACTGATGGTAATTTCACCAGGAGGTGAACAAACTTGTTTACCTTGTAAAAACTCTTCTTGTAGTTCAGGACTGGCCAGAGAACGAGACAGAGGAGGAGGAGAAGAGAGAGGAGGTGAAAGAGGAGCCGGGGACAGAGGGAGAGGAGGAGGAGGAGGAGAGGATGGGGGAGGACCAGGGGAGGAGTCACGAGATAGAGACTTGTTCTGGAACGCTGGAAACAGACAGACAGACAGACAGACATGTGAGAGTGAGACAGGCAGCTGAGAGACACACAGACAGGTTATAGGAGAGAGAGGCGGACAGATGATAATCAACCAATCAAATCTTTATTAGCAGACCCGGGTCTATAGAAATACATCAAATCATTTCTATCTCTGTATTTAAATACACTAGACCTGTCAGCCACCGGCCTACTTGAGAACGATGCAACTTGGGAACCTAATACCGGTAATACCCGTTGTCAACTTGTCATAGCAACCGTTATAGCTATCTGTCTGTGTCCCAAATGGAGATCTCTGTATCTGTATCTGTCTGCCTGTGTCTGAAGAGTGCAAACTGACTGTGAAAAATGGAGTAGTTAAGTAATCAATTTGGGGTTGCCATGGCAATCAATTTGCTGAGGCAGAGGCTGGAAATTGCACAGGTGAGGGGACTTTGCATCATTAGGCCCACTGGCAGAGCCTGACCAGAGCCTTTTGTGGTGGTTCTGGAGAACCGTGGGTCCGACCGACTCGATACCGGGCACTGAAGTCGGTGGGTCAAACGGTTCTCGAGTTACGTGCATTACATCCGTACATATACGCGCACGCAGAGACGTGGCGCATTTATAGTAGGATTGTCGGCTGGAAACCATTACAAACGTTGAAAGTAGCCGATTACAACCCGTGGCAATGCAACGCGTAGCCAGCCGGTGTCCCACATGGAGATCTGTGTATGTGCCTGTGTGTGAAGACTGCAAACTGACTGTGAAAAGTGTACTTGGCAATCAATTCGGCCCACTGGCAGAGCCTGATTGGTTGAGCCTCAATTGGCTGAGGCAGAGGCTGGAAATTGCACAGGTGAAAGGAGTTGGCCTCATTAGGCCCACTGGCAGAGCCTGGCCCAGGTGAAAGGAGTTGGCCTCATTAGGCCCACTGGCAGAGCCTGGCCCAGGTGAAAGGTGGCCTCATTAGGCCCACTGGCAGAGCCTGGCCCAGGTGAAAGGAGTTGGCCTCATTAGGCCCACTGGCAGAGCCTGACCAGAGCCTTTTGTGGTGGTTCTGGAGAACCGTGGGTCCGACCGACTAGATAGTCCTAAATGATCTTTAATAACAGGTCTGTAACTCTGAAAGTGTACAAATGTAACCAAATGGACCCATAGTTAAAGGACAACTTTAGTTTTTTTCAACCAAGGTTCATGATTTAGGTTGTTATTAGAGAGTAAAAGATGAGTGTTATTTGTTTTTTGCTGCTTTCTTTCGTTTTAGCGATTTTAGCTATCTTTGACAGGGGGCGGGGCATTCGAACACGGGGCATGTATTTTTGGGGCTTGTATTTTTTTTACACAATTGTATAGCGATTTATTTCTTTATTATTTACTATAGTCCTGTGTGTGTGTAACTCTTAGAGTTACAGACCCGGGCCATCCTCTTGAGCCCCCATCCCCCGCCGGCGGGGGCAGAGGCTGTCCACCTCATGAACAGCTCTCAGCGGGTAAATGGGGCTGGTCAAGGTCTTAGGTTCCAACTCCGATATTTTTGATTTTCCCTCCTGGACCCCCCTGGGGTTTAAGAGGATAAGGGTCCATTTGGTTCCAAACTATCATTTAGCTGGGGACCCCCTGGAACTCCCTCATGGACCCCTGGGGGTCCCCGGACCCCACTTTGGGAACCACTGATATAGATATATAGATACGTAGGTAAACATCGATAAATAAATGACTGATGGTAATTTTCACCAGGACGTGAACAAACTGTTTACCTCGTAAAAACTCTTCTTGTAGTTCAGGACTGCCCAGAGACAGAGACAGAGGAGGAGGAGAAGAGAGAGGAGGTGAAAGAGGAGCAGGGGACAGAGGGAGAGGAGGAGGAGGAGGAGGAGGAGGAGAGGATGGTGACGAAGGAGAGGAGGCGTCGCGTGGCAGAGGCTCTGTTTTTGGTGATGAAGACGAATTCACTGGAATGATGAGAACTTCCAGAGATGTCTGTGTGAGAGAGAGAGAGAGAGAGAATTAGAAGCTGACTCTGAAAACATTCACACAATCGGTAAGGATAATTGTATGCACGCATGTCGCACACACACACACCCCCACACACGCCCACACACACACACACACACACACACACACACACACACACCTCTGAGTGGTCCATGATATGTCCGTTGATTGGACCGGTCCACAGCTGTGGGAGGGAGAGAAAATACACATTAACATCCCAAGCACGGGTCAGGACCTGGAGTCACGAATTAGTGACGTCTCGATTGGGGCCATGCAGATCAAGTCAAACCAAGACTATAGTCATGTCTGGGCCCAGAATATCACCTGATTTCAACCAACATTCATTCTGCCCACTGAGACGGACGTCCCTGGATGAATCAGAGAGTCTGATCGAGGCCAGATCAACTTCAAGTCATATCATAACTATAGTCAGATCTGGCCCAGAATAAGCTATATTATTTCAACTGGAAATAACGTCATCATGACGTCATTTTTGGCTTGCTGGGATGAATCCAATATGAATCTTTGCTTCTGGGAGGTCACTCGAACAACATATTTCAGATGGGGGTCGGCGGCCAATTACATATAATCTTGGGGGTCCTTGACATGAACATTGCCCGTTAACTCCTCTTTTCACACAGTGACGGGCATGATGGGTATAGCTCCTGGAGCCCTGAACCGGACAACTCCAGCTGGTATACATTTCCAAGGAAAATGACTGTCACTTCCAGTAATTATTGGTAATCATGCACAGAAGTCCTCTGAACTGGTAGTGGGATAAGCCAGATCATGAAACACAGACAGAGCTGCCCAATACTGCTGCTGCTACTACTGCTGCTGCTGTGGTAACTATAACTAATTCATGCAAACACTTTCCATTGTCATTGAAAGGCGAAAGTGACAAGATGTGAAACTGGAACTCTTAATACAAAATACCGGTAAACGTCTTGAAATTTAACCAAATTTTAAACCAAAGCAGTTTTTTGTACATATATAATTAGCCCATTTTGGGCGGGAACCCCTTTTGGTGTTTTAAGCATTATGTTATACTTTAGCTTTTGAAAAATAGCAGATCTACAAACTCATATAGTGCGGCACCGAGTGCCACACTACGAGCTTGTAGGTCTGCTATTTTTGAAAAATCGTGAAAATGCGGCACAAATCTTTGAATGGCCTATATTCTTTTAGAGCGAAGGTTTTTAACTCAAATAGTTGCTTCTGGGGTTCCTGGAATAACATGTTTTTTTCAGATGGGGGTTGGCGGCCAATTACATATCATTTTTGGGGTCCTTGACATGAAATATTGAGCACCACTGATACAGAAACATGAGGTATTTCAGAAAACTGTCTGGATTTAGAAGACATTATTAATAACTTTGAAAATAAGGGCCACCCTGGGCCACATACAGTGGGCCACACATCTCAACGGGTCACCAGACGTCATGTGGTGTTTTAACAGAGGTGTGCATGACAAATTGGTTACTCACCGGCTGAGGTAGAAGCAGTGTGTCAGTCTCAACGCAGTGGAGCTGAATGACCAATACTTCCTGTTGCACAACAACATCCAATGGTCAAAGTCCAACTGTCTGTCAACCTCGCTTTACCCCTCTCTCTCTCTCTGGTGATATCCTGCAACTATTGCTTTTCTGAAGTGTGGTCGAACTGTGCTCTGTGTGTGTGTGTGTGTGTGTGTCTGACTATACTTTCCTATGTGCACGCACGCACGCACACAAATTAATTATTGACACATTATTTTATGACAGCTTGCTAGCGCTGGTTGCCCTGGCAATGGAGATACATTCATTAATAAAACAATTAAGATATTAATGACATGTTCACACACGCACGCACGCACACACACACACATTCACACACACACACACACACACACACACACACACACACACACACACACAGTAAAAACATTGATCAACAGATGAACTGATTCAATGAGCATTCATTGATTGATTGATTGATTGATTTTAGTATTTATGAACAGTTTGGAGAATTACAGTACATTTCAAGCACAACTCAATACAAATACTGTTAACTGTGGACGACACCATAAAGCATTACACTTGTTTACCCTAGGGTCCACCGTTTTCAATTCATCATAACATTTAGAGACGTAAAAATATACACTTCTATATAGCCAAAAACTGGAAATCAAAAAAGAGGAGGTAAAAAGGGGGAATATACTGTACAGTGAGGGGGGGGAAAGCATTAAAGCTTAACTTAGGTTATTGATAGCCTTGTCTTAGCTTTAACTGACAGTCGATTCATTGTCTATTCTAATGAATAACATAATATTTGGATGTATTGAAATAAAGAACAGTTTTACAACAAATTAATGTAGGACTTTTTACATCACCGCCCGTTATCACCACAAGGTGGCAGCAAAGCCTATATATTCTTCCCGTAAATTGAGCTGTAAAATGAGGGGAAATATTTTTTCCTGTAGTTTGTTACATCTCAGAGGCAAATATTGTACTTTTACTTCACTACATTATTTTTTTAAACTTTAGTTACTAGTTGCGTTAATTATTACAAAACAACATACATTAACCACTTCAACCCATATAGATTTCGCCCATTTGAAAATAGCCGATCTACAAGCTTGCAATGTGACGCATTGTGAGCTTGTAGATAGTCTATGTTGACATTCTTTTTTATACATTTGAAAACTTGTAATGGGACATTATGCATAATGAGAAGATTTACTTTTACTCGCCTCACAGCTAGAAGGTCCTGGGTTTGATTCCCGCTGAGGATGTGTTCTCTCCTCCGCGTCATCAGTGACCATAGCCAAAGAGCCTGTGTGGAGTTTGCATGTTCTCCCAATGTCCCCTAGGGTAGGTACCCTTACAAAAGACATGCAGTAATCCTGGTCTCTAAACTGCCTCCCCCTGGCCTGATGGAGGGGAAAGGAACTAGTTGGAATAAGGAATAAGCGGCTTGGACTCCTCACGCATTGAAGGAAGCATGAGGTCAGTCCATTGCTCTCCCCACGTTGGCAGAGGGAGCTAGTGTAGTGCCCAGGATTACATTAGACAATTGACACTGGAGGGAAAAAAAAGGGTTACAAAAATCGTGGGATAAAAAATTGCTTTACTTGTACTTTAAAGGGTAAGACCACTTTTGTAGAGGTTTGGGTTGTGTAGTTACCTTGCCATGATGTAACTCCAAATGTGGACAAGAAATCAAAAATAATTTCTCCAGTGATTAGAAATTGATAATTCAAAATATGCTCCTCATTGACTTACATTGTACGCTGAAACAGCTCTCAAAGTCACTCTTTTAGTACGTAAACAAACACAAACAAAGTTGTTTCAGACAATATAGAGCAACACCAAAACTCATGTGGTTTTATTTCTTCATAAAAATGTTAACTTCCTGTTGATTTGTCCATTTTTATTCAGAAGAAAACCCGGACTGGATCCATGGATCCGGATCCAGATCTTCATATAGTAAAATCAACAGGAAGTTACAATTTTTATGAAGAAATAAAACCACATGAGTTTTGGTGTTGCTCTATATTGTCTGAAACAACTTTGTTTGTGTTTGTTTACATACTAAAAGAGTGACTTTGAGAGCTGTTTCAGCGTACAATGTAAGTCAATGAGGAGCATATTTTGAATTATCAATTTCTAATCACTGGAGAAATTATTTTTGATTTCTTGTCCACATTTGGAGTTACATCATGGCAAGGTAACTACACAACCCAAACCTCTACAAAAGTGGTCTTACCCTTTAAGTACATTTTGATTCCCATACTTTTGTACTATTTTGAAATCTACAAAACTTGTATACTACTTGTAAGAGTATTTCATTGCAGTATTATTTCTTTCACGCAAATCGGTACACATTCTCTCTGTAGTCAAGTGATCAAGACAGATCAGTCTGATTTTTCATATTCCATCCCGTTTTTGAGAATTGCTGGCCCACAATAATCTACCTGACCTGGTGGAGACCTGCGTTCCGAAGAGCACATTATATAGTTCTGTTTTGTAATGTTTTTGGATCTCAATGGAAATATTTCAGGTTATATAAAGTACATTTACTTAGTACTGTACTTAAGTACAATTTTGAGGTATTTGTACTTTACTTGAGTATTTCCAATTTCCAGTACTTTTACTTCTACCCCACTACATCTCAGAGCCAACATTTGTACTTTTACTTCACTAATCATTTGAAAACTTTAGTTTTTTTTTTACTTTACAATTGAGTACTTTTTCCACCACTGTAGAAAACTGGACAGTGATATTGCATATCGTTCTGATTGATTGAATAGTTTATTGGACAGTAATTTAAATCAGCGGCAGTGACTCAGGGGTACCATGAAGTTCCCGGTTCGATCCCTATGGCCCCCCCACTTGTGTCGAAGTGCCCTTGAGCAAGACTCTGAACCCCTAATTACTCCTGATGTGCAGGTTGGTGCCTTGCATGGTTTCTTCCGCCGCCGGTGTATGAATGTGTGTGTGTGAATGGGTGAATGTATGTAAAGGCGTGCATGCATTGGAGGAGGTTACAAAGAACAACCTGACTGCCGTGTTGTGCTTCATCGATTTAAAAAAAGGCATTTTACTCGATCCATAGAGACACGATGTTGAAGATCCTTAAGGCCTACGGTGTCCCTCCCAACTTACTCCGGGCGATAGAGACAATGTATGCAGGAACAACAAGGTGACCCCAGATGACAACAGTGAGGGGTTTGACATCTTGGTACTGCAAGGGGACACCCTAGCCACCTTTCTCTTCGCCATAGTCCTGGACTACGCGCTAAGGAAGGCCATCAGTGGACGAAAGCACAATCTTGGCCTCACCCCAACACCAAGGAGGTCTAGAGACGATACACCACATATAGTCCTGACACTGACAGACCTGGACTACGCGGACGACATCTCAGCCTGCTCTCCGACCACGTGGAACAAGCTGAGGAGCTCCTGAACGGAGTGGAGGCAGAGTGTGAAAATTTTGGCTAACCGGCTGAATGCCAAGAAAACTGAAGTTATCACCTATATAATGAGAATGCCAAGGGTGAGCCAGAAAATAGCAGCCAGGAGAATCAGACTATAGCAGGACACTGCCAAAGACACCCAAGAGCTGCCAGCTATAGCACGTTTAGTGCTGAGGGAACCAACACACATGCACCGGTCACGAGGACGTCCCACACTAACATACGTGGATGTACTCAAGAACGATGCAGGAGCGCAAAGCACCAACTGGGCAGATGTATATGGAGAACCGGGATGACTGGAAGAGACGATGGAGGGCTCGTCTGAGGACCACCTAGAGAGCATCTGATGTCCATCCATCTTCAACCGCTTATCCGTAGTCGGGCCGCGGGGGCAACAGCTCCAGCAGAGAGCTCCAGACTTCCCTCTCCAGAGCAACATTAGCAACGTGTTACCGACAGCACTGTGACACAAAACATGCACATACAAGAGGCGACCACACGATGGCGCTGTTATTTCTGTTTATTGCCAACATGACGTCTCCAAAGACAGCCTGAGATTGGGTCCTGATAACACACGCACGCACGCACGCACACGTGCGCGCACACACACACACACACACACACACACACACACACACACACACACACACACACACACACACACACACACACACACACACACACACACACACACACACACACACACAGGTGGACATTGTGATGATAGAAATGAAAATAAACATACAAAAATAACAGAATTAATGAGGGGAAAAAAGAAACAAAAAACATTTAACCAATAAGAAAAGGGCTGACCGATGACATCACCATCGAGTGTCACTATACGACGACCGTGGTGACCGTTCTGAGGGGGCGGGGCATACTGGGTAAAACAAGTCCTTATATAGACGCAGTGTGGTTGTCATGGCAGCACAAGCTCCGCCCCTCACTCTACCCCACAGACAATGATTATTAAAACGTTCATGAAAGAAAAATGAAAAAAAAGATGTGAAATAAAACCGATAACCTAAAGACCAATCCATGAACATGTAACACACACACACACACACACACACACACACACACACACACACACACACACACACACACACACACACACACACACACACACACACACACACACACACACACACACACACACACACACACACACACACACACACACACACACACGCGATCAAGCAGGGTCAAACACAGCACAAATAGCAGTGATAATAATAATCAATAACAATGATATAATTAATTATTCATCATGATGATAGATTTAACAACATCACAAAAGAAAAAGGGTTCAAAAAATTAACTGGTTCTCAAACGTTTGGTTCGGGGAGACGACCGCCAGTCAGGTCCAAATTGAATGGACCCCTTTACACATGGCCCTCATGCACGGGTCCATTTGGTTCCACTGGTACACTCTCAGAGTTACAGACTCCGTAAAAGGTTCCATTTGGACCCTCTTGGGGCACCCCGACCCTCATGTTGAGAAACCGGTGGGGTTATAATACGCAAGACAGGAAGCAGAATGGTATACACTCAAGAACTCAGCCAATCAGAAGAGCCCACAAGATGGAGATACAAAAAGTAATAATGTGGAAAAAGTCAAAACCAGACCAAAAACGAAAAAGAAAAATACATTTCCCATAACACCCGGCAGTAGGTAGGTAAGATTGTCCCGTGATTGGTCGATAAAGTGAAGAGAGCGCGGAAGGAAGAAAAAATAAACTCAACGTGCTCCTCCTACTAGCCAATCACAAATCACTTCCTGTGTTGTTGTTTTTTGTCACTATCGTTATCATCATCATCGCCATGGGGACATCCCTCAGAAGGGAGCGCAGCCATTGGATGGTTTTTCTCGTAATAATAAAAAAAGAAACATGGGGTCAAGCAAGGGGTCAACGTGACAACTCCCACAATCCCTTGCTCCAATGCAGGCAGTCACATGCACATATTCATCATCATCATCATCATCATCATCATCACAAACAATAAACAGATTCCTCACTGAACCTCCCAAAACTAATTTAAATAATCCACATCTTAAAACCACCATTATCTTAAAGGCACGGTATGTAACTTTATCCTGTGTTTACAAAAATAAAACAAATATATACAGTGTATATATATATATATATATATATATATTTTTTTTTTACAGGACATTTTTTTAGGCGTCTACCAAACCAAACAGCCTTGCATATAAGCCAGCCTTCATTTTGCCTTTTGCGTCTGGAACCAGGCTATAACCAACCAGGGCCCAGTATGCAAATATGGGGGCGGGACGTTGCAAAAAAAACCAAATTGAATACTGAGAGGGACGAGACTAATATCCACACAGTGATATTAGTATCGCTATGCGAGGCTAAAACCAAACAGTGAAAACACAAGCATAGTGAGAGTATGAAATGTATTTGTTGTTTTTTGTTACGTACTAGTACACACACAGGGCAAAGTTACCATACCATGCCTTTAATTAGGTATTTTGTTTATTATTAAATCGTTTTGGTTAAACAGGAAGTGTGGCCCGGCACATATAGCAGCTGACTTCACTGTTCCTGTTGTCTTAATGTAGTTAAGTTTCCTGCTTTGCTCAGAGTCTCAGAATAACGTTAACGCTTCAACACCTGCTCCTTCCACATGTCGGGGGGGAAAAAAGAACCCCTCCACAAACTCCGGTCAGGACAGGCTTTCTGAACTAGTTCTGAGAACCAGGACATCTGGGGGGAGTTTCACGTAGCCTGGGAATCCGATCAGAAGTTCTGAATGATGTCAGTTTGTAGAATCCATCAGCATCCTTTATCAAAGCAAATTCTGACGTGAGGAAGGAGCATAATGGTCTTTGAGGCCTATTCATACGACAGTTTTAGGTGATAAGGTATGACCACAGAAAACTACAACATGACGTCACTGAGCCACTCACACAAACACATCTCTCTGTTTTTACTAACCATAAGGTGGTCACCTTATCACCAAAAAATTGGAGTTTGAATAGGCCTTTTCCGCTCTCTGTTATTGTGAGGAAAGCTTTGGCAGTGAATCAGCCGAACAACAGTAAGTCTATTGGCTATTTTCCTGCAAAACCTGCTAGTGTTGTACACTTTTATTGTGTAGTGTTCAATTCTCTCTCTGTCTCTCTCTCTCTCTCTATCTCCTCTCTCCACACGTTTATCCGTTCTTTCATCTCTCGTTCCACTGTCCTTCCCTTTCTCCCGGGTTAACTACATTTCCCATAGTTCCTTGGGTTACCACTGCTCCTCCTACATGATTCCAACCTTCGTTTTGCCTACATTCCCCATGATCCAACCTTCGTTTTGCCTACATTCCCCATGTTCCCTAAAAAGCAGCGTCTGTTTCCGTCCACAGATCTTGCTCGTTGTGCCTTTATGACCGCATCTCCCATGATTCCTCACGCTTTCCTACATTTCCCATGATTCCTCACGCTTTCCGACATTTCCAATGATTTCATAAACAGCATCGGTAACAGTAAAAACCAGTCCCGCCCCCACCCCAGGTCATCGCGTGATGAGGGCGGAGTTACGATTTATTTATTTTTTGTCGTCGTCTTCATAAAATGTCGCCGCCAGTGACAAATGTCTCAAATACATCTCCGAATATATACACACAAAACTAGACGACGTCCCAGTGTGTTCGTCGTTGTCCGAACTCCTTCCAGAGTTCCCAGTTTCAAGGTCAACTCGATCGTCCGCACGGCGTTGCGGAAACGGACCGGACGACAGCACGGTCCGATTTATGAAAAAGCTCTTCATCGTCGTCGTCATCTACATCATCTCCCTATAAGAGCCTGATTTTACACTCAGTCATACGACGACATTGCTTGCCGACAAAAGGCTAACTGCGGCATTGTAGTACTGTAACTATACATCGCACTTTTCGCCAATTGACGGCATCGTACAATCGTGTGCAAACTGAGCTTCATGCCTCCGGCCACAGAGGTAGAGTTAAAATACTTCCACTGATTTAAAGTCAGTCACTCAGTCAGAATTCTGTCTATCTGTCTGTTCTCTCTTTGGCTTCCGCTGCAGTTAGCCGGCTAGGCTAACGCGACCTTTGAGGTTGACCTTTGACCTTTGCGTTCTTGTGGACGCCAGCTCAGGGCAGCGACACGCAAGGCTAGCATCTCACATGATAGCTTCACAGGCTATCATCACGCAAGGCTGTAACAAGACTTCATAGACTTAACTAGCCTGCGCTACCCCAGCCGGCACAGAGGCTAAACCCGCTAGATGGCTAGCCTACGCTACCACAGCCAGTGCAGAGGCTAAACACGCTAGCTATAGAGCGCCGAAGTCCTGATGTCACTCGCTCATCCCCTGGTTCCAAGGGGTTTGCGGAGGTTTGTCTCTATGGAGAAAAACATGGGGTCATCTTAAGATCGTCACATACTGTATAAGAACTGTGATCCGAAAGAACGGTGTATCCGTATCGTTTACGACAGTCAGTCACTCATATTTGACACAGTCTGTTTCTAGCGAAAACGTAACAAATTTGGCAGTAACATTAGCGTTTAGCGTAACAGCAGTAACATTAGCGTTTTCTCGCAGTCAGTTGATTCTTCATATCCATAATGCGTGAAACCGCCAGGATTATTTGGTTACTTTTCAAACAGTTCTTATATTAGGCGGGGATTATATTGGGGATTATAATACAAATTTAAACCCGTGGATTTAGCGCCCTCTAGCGATATCGACGTCAGACTTCGGTGCTCTATAAGTACAGCTAAGGCAGCTATCGGATGGTTCTTTTAAAGAAAAGCCAAACCGTCAACATTAAACACTTCAAAGCACTGGTTCTCAACGATGGGTCTGAGGACCCCCAGGGGTCCTTAAGGGTGTCCACCGAATGTTGCACGTCTAACTTTTGAGAGCGTGCAAATCGAACCATGCGTGGTCTAATGGTTTAAAGAAAGAAAAGCAACAGCTTAAGAACAACTGCTTTAAGGTGCTTTCTCCCAACCGAAAGATAAAGCATTTGTTCGGGGCGATTACGAGTTCACGTACAAAGTCGGCTCAAAAACGCCATCGCATCGAGCGGCGGGAAGGAGGAGGAGCCTGGCGACGGCGTCGCACACCCCTACCAATGCTGACCTGCGCGACCAAAGTGTAGCGAATCACACGACTACAAAGATATATCCAGCGGGAACGCAACTTCAGTCAGTACAGCTACTAGCTAGTAGGCTGGCGGTACGGTCGCTTTGAAGGCACCTTGTTTGTCCAATCAAAACAATCCAATCTAAGAAATACAAATCAATCAAACTAAATCTCGATAGAATATAAATCCTGCCGACTTGTGGCCGAATAAACAAACAAACAAACAACAAAAAGAAAAAAAACACCTTTCTAAGCTTTTACAAACAACTCTAAGTATGATGTATGGGTGTCAAACTAGCAACCCCATGCTAATAATATGGTATTTGTAAGCACAAACACACACACAGAGCGGGATTGAACAAACACGTGTGTGTCGTGTTATTTGGCATAATGTGAATTAACGCGGACACTCGTTACGGTTGTGCGTTAAGCAAAAGTGCTGACACACACGAGAGAGCGCACGCACGCACACACACACACACACACACACACACACACACACACACACACACACACACACACACACACACACACACACACACACACACACACACACACACACACACACACACACACACACACACACACACACACACACACACACACACACACACACACACTACAGCAAACGTTTATCCAACCTTTACGTCATATCTACAGCTTTTCCCCCCCGTGATTGGCCAGTCTCCAGCGGAGGCCGGGACGGCAGCCAATCAGAAACCTCTGTGCGTCACCACCACAGAGTTTCGGGGGGGGTGGGGTTTTAAAAAAAGAAGTTCAAAGTTCAGAGGTCAGACGGGCGTCTCCTTGTCGTCACGGTTACCGTTGTTGGCGCTGGCAGCGTTGAGGTCCGGCGCGCTGAACTGCCGTCTCATCCTAGGCGGAGTCACGAAGCCCCACCCCATCCCACCTGGCCCATTGGGCCCCACCTCCCCCCTGGCCGCGGGGGGGAGGTGGGGGGGGTGGCGCGGCAGGCTGTGGTAGTGCGGGTGCTGCGGCCCCCCCGGCCCAGTCTGGAATGGTGCATTGTGGGGGTTGTAGTACGGGTAGGGGGGGTTGTACTGGTTGGCGTGGTAACCTCCCCCTCCTCCTCCTCCTCCTCCTCCCCCCCCTGGCGACTCCCCCCTCCTGTACCTCGGTCGCCCCTGGTGACCGCCACCCCCTCCCCCCTGGTTGCCATGGTGATGATGCTGCTGGCCGTTGTTGGCATGGTTACCGTTGTTGCCGTTGTTGACGGGGGCGGAGCTACTGCTGTCCAGAGAGTTGCGCCTCTGGTAGCGCCCCCGCTGGTTGTTGTTGTTGCCTTGGTGCTGGTGGTAGTAGCCGTTGTAGCCGGGGCCGTTGCCTATAGCGATGTGGAAAAGTAAACAAAATGAAAAAATCCATTACTAGATTTATATCAATAACCAATAGAGCTAGGCAAACACACAATCTTTCTAGTTAATATTCAATTTGTTTTTAGTATTCAATTTGTATCCTATTAACTATTAATTAAGTTTTACCTATTAGCTGTCTGAATACAAAAAAAAGGGAAAAAAAGGTAATTAAAATGTTGACATATTATTACTTATAGCAGCTTTAATTTGAGTAGCCCTAAAAGTTATAATATGGCGATAGCTTCTACCCGACAGATACAGAGTAGCCCTGACTTAACCCATTCAGGACGGGTGTTTTAAGCATTATGTTATACTTTAGCTATTGAAAAATAGCAGATCTACAAGCTTGTAGGTCTGCTATTTTTGAAAAAGTGGCGCAAATCTTTGAATATATATTCTTTCAGAGCGAACATTTTTAACTAAAATCTTTGCTTCTGGGGGGGGTCCCTGGAACAACATATATTTAGATGGGGGGGGTCCCATCCAAAGGTTGAGCCAGGGCTCAACCTCCACTGACATAGAAACATATAGTTTAAAAAAAAAAAAAAAATAGAATCTGGTGTCATGGTCTAAATGGGTCAAGTAGATAACATTGTAATATTGGGTTCCATCCCTACCGTTGCCTTGGTTACGATGCTGCTGCTGCTGCTGCTGCTGCTGCCCCTGCCAGGTGCGGTGTGGGCTGGGGGTGCGGCCGCGCTGCTGAGGGGGAGGAGCCTGCTGCCCGGGGGGGAAGGGGAGGAGCGGGGGGGAAGGGGAACACTTCCTGCTGTCACCTCCCCCTCCTCCCTCTCCTCCTCCTATTGGCCCCTCCGCCGGCGGCCCGGGTAGCCCCATCCCCCCAAACATCTCGGCCATGCCCCCCAGGCCCAGCAGGGCGGCGCTGGCCGGACCCCATGACAACCGGTGGGCGGGGTTACTCTTAAAGGGGAACTTGAGCTTGCAGTCCTGAGGCGGAATAAACCGCCCGGTGCCCGGCAGGTGCACGGGAACCACGGGACCTGTACACACACACACACACGCGCGCACACACGCACAGACACACAGACACACAGACACACGCACACACACACACAGCCAGACACAGACACAGACACACACACACACACAGACACGCACACACACACACACACAGAGACACGCACACACACACACAACACATTCTGTTATGATAAGCACAACAATTCAACAACCTTGTGGAGTGGTCGTTCGTAGTTTATAATTATTATTAGTATTATTATAATAATAATAATAATTATTATTATAACCTTGTGGAGTGGTCGTTCGTAGTTTATTATTATTATTATAATAATAATTATTATTATAACAACTTTGTGGAGTGGTCGTTCGTAGTTTATTATTATTATTATTATTATTATAACCTTGTGGAGTGGTCGTTCGTAGTTTATTATTATTATTATTATTAGTAGTAGTAGTATTATTATAATAACCTTGTGGAGTGGTGGTTCCTAGTTTATTATTATTATTATTATTATTATTATTATTATTAGTATTATAATAACCTAGTAGTGGAGTGCAGGTCGTTCGTAGTTTCTTGGTAATGTTCTGCTGCTGCAGGTTGAGGATCCGTTGCTGTTCCTGTTTCAGCCAGCGCATGCGCCCTCTCCGGAAGGCGGGGTCTTCATCCATCAGACGAGACACTCTGACCACCGGTTTGCCGGGGGTGCCGCCCTCTTCCTGCTGCGAGGACACGCCCCCTCCGTCGTCCTCGTCAACGTCACCGTCGTTAGCGTCGTCACCGTCGTTAGCGTCGTCATCGCCGTCATCGGCATCATCGTCATCCTGAAACAGATAGCCATCACAAGTCATCATCCTGAAACAGACAGCCAACCACAACTCAGTTATGATTGATTGAATACTTTATTAGCCTGAAAACATGCGTGTGCGTACCTTCACAGGTATGACACTCTCCATTTCATCATTCTCTCTCTCAATGTGTGTGTGTGTGTGTGTGTGTGTGTGTGTGTGTGCGTGCGTGCGTGCGTGCGTGCGTGCGTGCGTGCGTGCGTGCGTGCGTGCGTGCGTGCGTGCGTGCGTGCGTACCTTCACAGGTATAACTCTCTCCATCTTCATCATTCTCTCTCTCAGAGCTTTGATCTCTTCATCCTTCATGTTGTTTTGTATTTTCACTTCCTGTTTAAACAAATATCAACAGTCGAGTATTGACTAATATAAAACAAGGTAAGGTAAATTTACTTGTAAAGCGCCTTTCAAAACAAATGTTACATGGAGATGTACAATAAATAAAATGAAATAAAAACAGCATCACATAGATCAACAATACAAATATATATATTCCCCATCCATCCTTCCTCTTCGGTGTCTCCCTTTTGACTGATACCTGTCCATTTAAACTCAAGATGGGCCCACCCAACGTTATTAGTGCAGCCGCGCCCGGCAGCCGGCGAAAACTAGAGTTCTCAACAGGCCCGAAGATTAAGGCCCTCATCAAACCCTGTACACTCAAGACACTGCCCCCGCTGCCACCCTTAGATCTCCATATATGGAGCTGACCTGTTCTGACATTCCATATGTTGATCTGACCTCATCAAACCCTGTACACTCAAGACACGCTCCATGTATGGCCAGTACAGAATTAATTCCATATGTTGATCTGACCCCCCCATGCCAAAGCGCCAGGGCTCACT
>NC_136802.1:26456973-26596973 GCF_951216825.1 Electrona antarctica | reverse complement strand
AAATACATAAAAAATGTCATCAAGAATAATCACACACACACACACACACACACACACACACACACACACACACACACACACACACACACACACACACACACACACACACACACACACACACACACACACACACACACACACACACACACACACACACACACACACACACACACAGAGAGAGAAAGAAAGACGGACGGACAGAGAGAGATAGAAAGATTGATAGGTGGGAGGGGAATTGCATCTGCATTCCACTGAAAAAAGATATTTACTGAACCAGATGCGTGTGTGCGTGTGTGTGTGTGTGTGTGTGTGTGTGTGTGTGTGTGTGTGACATTCCACTGCGAGGCCCTCGTCAGTTATTTCTCACAGCTGGTTGACGTGGCACCAATTGACAATTTAGGCATTTATCAGACACTCTTAATCCAGAGCGATTTACAGTAAGCAAGAACAACACATGGCAATACATAAAATACATAGAAATAGTCATAAGCAAGGTAAGAACCGACCATCCAACCATCCAACAGTAGACTATATAAACGTAGAAATAGTCATCTAGCATCATAAGTAAGCTAAAAACCTAACATCTGTCTAACAAAACTATGAGTATACACTATAGAGTGCCATGTCTACATAATATGTCTATCTAAATTACAACTTTAGCCTTTGCATACGCCTGTAAGGTCGTCAAGGTTACGGCGAGTGCTACGGGCTAAAATGGAGTCTGAAATGTTTTCAGATTACAGCGGAAGATTGGGAGGGAGTCTGCAGTTCTGATTGCAAATAATGGAGAGTTAATTCATTCCATAGTTTTACAGCCAGAAGAAGGGAGAAGAGTCTGGGATGTGTGGAGCGCTGTCCCGGGCGTTTTGAAGCCCAAACAATGAGTTGCATTGGTAAGCAGGTTTACCTTAAAAAACTGTTTTGTCCCAACCCTACCCTTTGGAGTGGTTTGGGGCGTTAGTTAATGTTCTTCCAGCACCCTAGGGTGACGTGACCAAAGTCAATACTTTGATTCTATTTGGAATGTATCACTATCACTTCAGTGTAACCACTTAGTCTGACTTAGACCCTCTATAGTCAATACAGCATTTGAGCCACGGAACCACCATTTGATGACATTTTAGCCTCTCAGACCCAAAACTAAAGGATATTTTGTTGTCGTTGGATACGATTTGGTCCACAATTCCATGCTGTATTGATGTTGGTATACCGTTAGGAGAGATAACAGGCAAACATGCACATGCCTGTGAGTGTGCCTCCAGGCACCTGCTATAGTGTCCTTATCAGTGATGTGATTTATTAGACAGGTAAGACACCTTTGCCAGTGCCTTCAGCTTCAGCAGACACATGAGCTCTGCTGTTAATAGTAGTTCCTGTCAACAGTTATTAACTGCCTGTTCTCTCCAGTATTTATCAGTCCTCACTTGGGGCGCCAGTGGCTCAGGAAGTAGAGTGGCTGGATGGGAACCGCAAGGTTCCCGGTTCGATCCCTGTGGGCTCCCCCAGAGTTAGCGTCAAAGTGTCCTCGAGCAACACTCTGAACCCCTAATTGCTCTCGATGTGCAGGTTGGTGCCTTGCATGGTTTCCTCCGCCATCAGTGTGTGAATGTGTGTGTGAATGTGTGAATGTAATGCACAATTTATGTAAAGCTGTGTGAATCTGTGTGAAGGGGTGAATGTAATGCACAATCTACGTAAAGCTGTGTGAATGTGTGTGTGAATGTCTAAATGTAATGCACAATCTACGTAAAGCTGTGTGAATGTGTGTGTGAATGGGTGAATGTAATGCACAATCTATGTAAAGCGTTTTGGATAGAAGCGCTATGTAAATGCACCATTTACCATTTGCTTCGATCCTCCTCGCCGGCACAAAAAATAAGCGCATAAGCCCAGTCTTAGGGCACTGCACACTGGCTCCCTGACAATTTTACAATATGTTTTAAGCTCATTTTATTTGTTTATAAATCCTGGCCCCTTTATACCCCTCTGAAACTTAGTTTGGAGCCTTACACCCACACAGAGCACTGAGGTCAGCCAACCCAGTTGCTCTTAGAGGGTCCCAAAAACACACACACTGAAGAGTAGGAATGACCATGGCTACTGCCTCTCCTAGGCTAGCTGTGGAACAGCCTTTCCCCGTCTATATTAGAAGTGCTCATTCTATCGAGACTTAAGTGGCAAAAAACTACTTTCTGGCATTGACAGCCCATACATCCAAACAGAAAAGTCCAATATGATTGCATTAAACGACGTTAAACAATGTTAAACTTCACTTTATGCATGCGCATACCCTCTATTATAGTAGGCCATAGTATTCATAGTATTAATAATAGTTCATAAAGTACCTTGTTTCAGTATCAGAGGGTCGGTGATCTGTTTTCCGTTGACGTATGTCTCTGCTCCAATCAGTGGCTCCAGTGTCACCACCACTGCACACGCACACACACACACACACACACACACACACAATAAATCACTGAGCATTTATGAATCAAACTCAGCTAGAGCTATTTTGTAGTCTAGAGGTGTGTGCGTTGGCACTGCCCTCACAATGTGATTACCATTCACCAGGTGACGATTCAATTCGAATCTACGATGCACAATTCCATGCTGTATTGATGTTGGTATACCATTATAGATTATATTAGGAGAGATAACAGGCAAACATGCACATGCCTGCGAGTGTGCCTCCAGGCACCTGCTACAGTGATGTGATTGATTAACAGGTAAGACACCTTTGACAGTGCCTTCAGCTTCAACAGACACATGAGCTCTGCTGTTAACACATTTTGGGGCGGGAACCCCTTTTGGTGTTTTAAGCATTATGTTATACTGTGGCTATTGAAAAATTCAAATTGAATCGTCACCTGGTGAATGGTAATCACATTGTGAGTCTACGATGCATCTCAACGCATCACACTTTTCTATATCACTGCACAACATGGTACATTTTTCATCACAAGCAGTCAGAGATACCGAACAACATATTTTATTTAGAATAATATTACATACCTGTACAGTATAATAATTGTATATAATTATATTTAGGCTTTGATTACCAGTAAGACACCTGAGGGTGAGAAGCGACCCCTCGTCCTATAAAAATCACACCCGTGTGAACTGAGTGGTGCAAGGTCTTATATAGCCTGATCAGCTGTGGTCTGACGTAATGTCAGTGACCATAGTAACCATGCTCATTCTTTTGGGCCCCACGTACAGGTACACACAAACACGGATACAAACAAAGCTGGTTGTTGGAGTGGTTTGCACCACTCAAAAATAGATGGGTTGAGAACCACTGTACTAGTAGTAGGAAGGGGGACCAATCAGATGCAGGCGGGGGCGGGGTCTTTGCACAACCGTATTGTGAATGATGCTGTGCTATGTTGATGATTGGGGGAAGCATGGGAAACATGAAGGGGGGGGGGTTGTTGCTATGGAAATGATACCTGTCAGTTTTCCTGGTAAGCTTTTATAGGCGAGAGAGAGAGAGAGACATGTCAGAACACACACACACACACACACACACACACACACACACACACACACACACACACACACACACACACACACACACACACACACACACACACACACACACACACACACACACACACACACACACACACACACACACACACACACACAGCAGTAGTTACCTTCTCCGAGGTCGTTGGTCTCACTCACAAACACACAGTGGATCTCTTTGATGAACTGACCGGATAGCTTTATGTCCACGTCCTGTTGACCCACCCTGAGAGAGTGAGACAGGTAGAGAGACATGTGGAGAGAGACAGACAGGTGGAAAGACAGACAGGTAGAGAGAGTGAGACAGGTAGAGAGAGACATGTGGAGAGAGAGACAGGTGGAAAGACAGACAGGTAGAGAGAGTGAGACAGGTAGAGAGACATGTGGAGAGAGACAGGTGGAAAGACAGACAGGTAGAGAGAGTGAGACAGGTAGAGAGACATGTGGAGAGAGAGACAGGTGGAAAGACAGACAGGTAGAGCGAGTGAGACAGGTAGAGAGAGACATGTGGAGAGAGAGAGACAGAAAATGTCATCTTATAGTGTTTGTGAGTTTAGTGAATCGCACGCACGCACGCACGCACGCACTCACACGCACAAACACACGCGCACACACACACACACACCTGGTTATTCCTTCTTTGATATAGTACAGCAGACATTCCGACATCAGAGGGTCTTCGTTCAAGTTCACCAGGTGAGGGGTCTGAAATCAAACAATCAATCAACCAGGTTCAGGTGGGGATAGTACATTTTTGGTTTTTCGTTCCCTTCATTGATCCAATTCCTTATCGATCTCACTATTGATCCTTGTCTATTATTATTATTATTGGTAAATTGGTTCTAATCAGGGTCACTAGCTGCATTTCCATCAAGCCTTTTCAAAAATATGAAGCTAATTTTCAGAAGGTTGAGGGAAAAAAAAGAAAATGCTAAACTTTCCCCGTTTCCATCCACTGATAAAATGCGGTTCTTGGGAGATATATAATAAGTTCATGAAATAAGCAGTAGGTGGTGCTATTTCAAGTGAGACGCATATTATTGGACATGTGTTTTACTTTTTGACGTTCTTTAATATTTAATATTGTAGGTGATTGGGCTGCAAGTCCTCCAGCTGTATACAGGCTGTCTTTCCATCAGACAGTCTCTGGTAATAGTGGTCTATTCATGAACGACATGAAGTTGCAGACATGTTTGAATTGGGTTGGACTTAGTATTCGCCAGTAAGTATCAGCGCCGGGATTTCTTTCAAAATAGAAGCTCGGGGGGTGCCGGGAAGATATGGCCGCTTTTACTCTGTAAGCCCCCCCTCCCGTTCCGGACAAAAACCGGGAGACATATTTTTGCTTGCTTACCTCGCTAAGATTACGATATAAATTGCTGATGATCGCTCGCTTCATATTTTGAACGAGAGGCATGTTGAAGTCCAAATGAAGAGCTTACTATATCCATCTGGTCAAAACCACGGAGAGCTCCTTAGATTACGCGCGCCGAGCCTTTCTTTGTGAATGGTAAACAGGGAAGTCTGACAGACAGACAGACAGACAGACAGACAGACAGGTCTTACTCCTTTCGGGGAGAAAACTCCCAGAGTTCCTCCGTCTTCTTTTATGGACACGCCCATTTCTGCTAAGAGATTCTCTCTGATAGAGAGACAGAGAGAGAGAGAGAGAGAGAGAGAGAGAGATTAATGACAATTAATCGGCCCAACTTTAACTGATCTACTTTCTTGTATAAGTTGTTCTTGTAGTGAATTATTATTAAGAACTGTTTTAATTGCGAAGCGTCTATGATTTTCATTGTTTTGCCATACAGAATTTGTAACCGTTTTAGAATAAAGCAATAAGCCACAAGAGGTTTACCGGGAATTTTATAATGGCTGAGAGGCGTAGTGAGACACGACGCGATAGTGAGTGTCTCTGACCCTTTCAGCCATTATAAAATAACTGTATTTTTACTATTTTATAATGTCAGACAGACAGACAGACAGACAGACAGACAGACAGACAGACAGACAGACAGACAGACAGACAGACAGACAGACAGACAGACAGACAGACAGACAAGACTGTCTCACCTCTCCAGTCTGATAGATTCCGTCTTCCTCAGTTTTTCCTCCCACGTCACGTTCAACTCTGCAATGATCTTCTCTGTTTCCTGTGCACACACACATGGACACACACACACAGTCACACAGTGAATAAACACAACTCAGTTATAATGCCAGTTTCCATTCATACAGTATGTTAGTGTATGTTCTGTTATCTGTTATCTTAAATCTTTAGAATAACACACCATTTAATCTTAGTCCCTTCTGAAATTGTTGTCTTTTGTTTTAGTCTAGTTTCAGATGACTAAATATAACAGTCTTAAGGTGGCCTTACACTAGCCGATAATCGGGCATTTTTTTACGCTCGGGGGGTCCCCGACCGCTCAAAGCGCGATCGGGATAGCGCTGATATTTGCTCTGCCCCGCTCCGATTATCCTGTAGTGTGTGGTGCTATCAGATTTCAGATTGAAAAAAATCGGCTAGTGTAAGGCCACCTTTAGTCAACACAATTAACACTGGTTAGTAAGTAAGTAAACAGAGGCCACAGATTTCAGGTGGGAGGGTACGTGACACCGATGTTTAAAATAACAATTTAGCCGATAGCCGATTTACCGTTTATTTAGTTTTTGTTGTTTTTATTCCCCCCTTTTGTGCCACCAAGGAAACAAATACATCATCCATGCAAGAAATACATATTTAGAATTAATACAGCTTGGTAGACTGCAGATAACCAACACACCAACATAGAATCTACAGCTTGGTAGGCTGCAGATAACCAACACACCAACATAGAATCTACAGCTTGGTAGGCTGCAGATAACCAACACACCAACATAGAATCTACAGCTTGGTAGACTGCAGATAACCAACACACCAACATAGAATCTACAGCTTGGTAGGCTGCAGATAACCAACACACCAACATAGAATCTACAGCTTGGTAGACTGCAGATAACCAACACACCAACATAGAATCTACAGCTTGGTAGGCTGCAGATAACCAACACACCAACATAGAATCTACAGCTTGGTAGGCTGCAGATAACCAACACACCAACATAGAATATACAGCTTGGTAGACTGCAGATAACCAACACACCAACATAGAATCTACAGCTTGGTAGGCTGCAGATAACCAACACACCAACATAGAATCTACAGCTTGGTAGGCTGCAGATAACCAACACACCAACATAGAATATACAGCTTGGTAGACTGCAGATAACCAACACACCAACATAGAATATATAGCTTGGTAGACTGCAGATAACCAACACACCAACATATAATCTACAGCTTGGTAGACTGCAGATAACCAACACACCAACATAGAATCTACAGCTTGGTAGACTGCAGATAACCAACACACCAACATAGAATCTACAGCTTGGTAGGCTGCAGATAACCAACACACCAACATAGAATCTACAGCTTGGTAGACTGCAGATAACCAACACACCAACATAGAATCTACAGCTTGGTAGACTGCAGATTACCAACACACCCACATAGAATATACAGCTTGGTAGACTGCAGATAACCAACACACCAACATAGAATCTACAGCTTGGTAGACTGCAGATAACCAACACACCAACATAGAATCTACAGCTTGGTAGACTGCAGATAACCAACACACCAACATAGAATCTACAGCTTGGTAGGCTGCAGATAACCAACACACCAACATAGAATATACAGCTTGGTAGACTGCAGATAACCAACACACCAACATAGAATCTACAGCTTGGTAGACTGCAGATAACCAACACACCAGCATAGAATCTACAGCTTGGTAGACTGCAGATAACCAACACACCAACATAGAATCTACAGCTTGGTAGGCTGCAGATAACCAACACACCAACATAGAATCTACAGCTTGGTAGGCTGCAGATAACCAACACACCAACATAGAATCTACAGCTTGGTAGGCTGCAGATAACCAACACACCAACATAGAATCTACTCTCAGTGCATCCCTAGTTTTTAGTGTTGTGGGAGCAACAAGCAGCTGGGCTTGTTCGGGACGTGGATCTCAGAGACCTTCTGGGTCACAAAGAGTTGTTGTTGTAAAGATTTACGAGAGGATTTGCTAACAAGCAGCTCAACGACTATCGTCACTCAGTGTTTAAGCTGATGTACAAATTCCATGTTTTTTTAATGTTTACTTTATATAACAGGTCACATTCCTAAAAATCTGTGGGGTGCAGTGCTGCCTTTGAGACGGTAAACCCAGTGGTTTTCAGCCCTTTTAACATGAAGGTCCATCATTATTATTATTATTATTATTATTATTATTCTGCATTTGAGCCACGGACCACCGCTTGACGACATTTAGCCTCTCAGACCCAGACGCGTAACTAGATGTCAGTGGGCCCCTGATCAGCGAGTGCCCCCCCGACTTTGTTCAACTCAACTGTCATTGCATCTCTGTATGTATTTATAATTCTATTTTACAGACGGCACGGGTGAGCGGCCGTGTGCCCCCCCTTGCCTCTGGGCCCCCACGCAGTCCGCATAGCACTAGTAACGCTCCTGCTCAGACCCAAAACCAAAGGATATTTTCGTATAGTGTCGTTAAGATTCATTGTGCGTGCATGCGTGGTGTTATACACCTACCATCAGCCTCTCTGCAGCCTCCTCCTTGCTGATTGGCTCCGTGGTGACAGGCTCCTCCCCTTCCTCTCCATCCTCCGCAATGTGGTCTGGGTCCGAGGGGGTTAAATCGGTACCTTTAAATCATATATGAAAAAACAAGTTAATATGTTTTGCCCTCAAATATTTTGAGGACAAACATTTGGCACGCCCGTATGAGTAAGTTAGTAATGACATTTTTTTTTACTCACAGAGTAAGTTCGGCGCCCGAGACACAGAGTGGTCGTCACCTGTGGGGGCGGGGCTATGAGAGACTCCGTTGGCTGTGATTGACAGCTGCTGTGACTCGGTGGAAGTCCCGCCCCCAACGTCACTAGAGCTGTTATTGTTGACTTCTAGAGAGAGAGAGAGAGATAGAGAGAGAGAAACAAAGATACGAGTGAAAGATGTTCGCTGTGAAAGAATATTTACTCAAAGATTTGCGCCACGTTTTTAAGATGTTTTTTTTAAACAGATCTACAAGCTCATAGTGAGCAATGAGCTTTTAAATCAAATTTTCAAAAGCATTAAAATAATAGTTAAAGGGATAGTTCTTTTTTTTTTTAAACTTAAGCTGTATGAAATACTGCTCTGGTTTTGGTCAATATTAATAGTTCTGGTCATTTTGTGGGGTGCACTGGGGCCACGCAGTAAATGTGTAGTGATATGAACACAAAAAACATAGTTCCGTGTGATAGAGGGGTCAAAAATGAACGAAAGTTGCACTAATATTTTAGAAATAGGTCAACAATACAAATGAAGTTAGTTTTGTGGATTAATTTACTTTTACTGCGTGGCCCCCTGTGCCCCCCACAAAATGACCGGAACTACTTAATATTTCACCAAAACCAGAGCAGAACTCCCACCATGGGAATCGGGGCAATCAACTAATACAGTTGCAAACACTATACTAATGGCAAGTACTTCATACAGCTTAAGTTAAAAAAATCTGAACTATCCCTTTAAAGTGTTTAAAAGTTAAAGTGACACAGATGTGTTCCAGGTCTCAGTGGGTATTACCTGTATCCAGTAGTTGTTGTAGTCCCTGGGAGAACAGAAGGTCTCTCAGTCTGTTCACTTCCTCTTTCAGCTCTCGGATCAGTCTGGCATTTGGATCTTCGTTGATCACCGCGTTGCAGCGGATCTGTTTGGCACGGTCTGCGTACCTACGCACACACACACACACACGCGCACGCACACACATACACGTAAAATGAACATAAAATGACTTGTCTTTTAGGGTTTTTTTGTTCTAATGGATCTGTTCTCAGTTTTCGTCAGTGAAAGTAAAAAACCTAGTCGACAGACTCGACAAGACATATTTCGTCACAGTTTCAGTCAACAAAATTAACACTTTTTTGTCAAACAGATCGATTGATTACATTAACACATTGAGAGCCCACGCTTAACTGCCCAAAATCACTTTCACCTAGAAAATCCATTCACATTTTTTATAATTCAGCTGACTGTGGAGACACATGCTGGAACTTTTTACTTTGAAATGTTTTATAGTTTCTGAGTTATTTAATTTAAACGCCAAATGCATTCTCAATGGCGAAAAAAACAAACTTTGGCACCACGTGTTTAAAAAAAGTGTTTTGATTTTTCTGATTTTTTTTAATAAAGCACGTCTTGGGCTATGCACGTGCGGTAATACCCATGACGTCCACAGACGTTTTGGGCACAAAATGTGTTAATAAAGGTATTGATTACCTCGGAGTACTGTCTGTCTGTCTGTCAATCTATTGAAGTGTTGATTTCGTCGACTAAAACTAAGACGAAAAATGTTCGTTGACTACCTTTTTTTCACTGACGAAAACTAAATGGAAACTAAGCTATGATGACTAAAACTAAGACTAAATATACTGACAATTTTGGCAACAAATAAAAACTAGACTAAAATGTTAGGAAGGGACTAGTGGACAAGAGATCCAGTATAAGACATTTTACACTTGGTTTGAATGCTGAAAATAGCCGACCTACAAGCGCAAGCAAGAGCAAGTCATTACAACGGCATCAAGGCCCGCCAAATAACATTTTAGTCGACTAAATCAACTGTAGATTTAGTCGACTAAATATCGTAGGATTTTAGTCGAACTAGACTAACACTAAGACATTCCAGGTGACTAAAATGTGACTAAAACTAAATGAAAACTATTCAAGAGACTACGACTAAAACTAAAATAGAAATGTGCTGCCAAAAACAACACAAACAATCATCTATTGATTACAGTAATAAAAGTATTGATTACCTCAGAGTACTCAGTGTCTCCTCATAATTGATATCAGCTGGACTCAGAGCGGCGATCATCGCTGTACGAGAATTACCACCTGATGAGCGCGCGCACACACACACACACACACACACACACACACACACACACACACACACACACACACACACACACACACACACACACACACACACACACACACACACACACACACACACACACACACACACACACACACACACACACACACACACAAGTTATAGAGACATCCAACAACAATCATTTTCAACCAGTTTTCAAAGTTGTACTTATTTTATTTTTTTAAATATACTGTATATTTTTATGTTCAAGAACGGCTTCTATTCTATTATTATTCAGGTGCTTGGGTGGTGCAGTGGTAAAGACTCTGGCCACCACGAAGGTTGTGGGTTTGAATCCACCGCGGTGCATCAATGGTTCCACCCTTTTCATATATCAAGGTCCATTATTTATTCTGCATTTAACCCATTTTGGACTGAGAAAATTGCAGATCTACAAAGTGCCGCGCTACGAGCTTGTAGATCTGCTATTTTTCAATAGCTAAAGCATAACATAATGCTTAAAACAACAAACTTTGACTTCAAGTAGAATATTGGAAAACAGATGATTAAAAACATACCCAGGTTCTCTTTCAGTAGCCATGTGAGAACTGAGTCTCTGTAGGGAATGAAATCACTCCGACGCTTCCGTTTACTGCTCTGCTGTAGAGGGGAGGGGAGAGGAGAGGAGAGGAGAGGAGAGGAGAGGAGATTAGAGGAGAGGAGAGGAGAGGAGATAGAAGTTCAGTATCATACTGTTATCATACTGTTATTATTGGAGGTAGACATTCCATCCAGTCTCATTGTTTTGATATTAGCCTAATAACTACATTGTATATGAAGTATTATGTTGAATGTCTCCAGAACGAACGTTACTATTCTGTCTTTTGTCAGAGTAAATGCAGTCTGTCACTAATCAGCACCTCCATCCTCCTGTTAAATCCAATCCATAACTGGATCTATCCATAACTGGAACAACATCTGTCTGTCTGCCTGTCTGTCTGTCTGTCTGTCTGTCTGTCTGTCTGTCTGTCTGTCTGTCTGTCTGTCTGTCTGGAGGAACAGGCGTCAGCTAGACATGCAGAATGCTCAGCTCCTGAAGTGTAAACATATTGTTTACACTAAACATGTACTGTAGTTGTCTACCATATCTTCCCTGTAGGGCTGATATGAACCTACTGTACTGTAGTGTAATCTTACCATCTCTGCCAGGGCCGATATGACTTTCCCCAGGGTGGTCAAAGACTTGTTGATGTTCGCTCCTTCCTACGCACGCACACACGCACACGCACACAGGTTTAGTTCTAAATTTGCACTAAATTACCAGTAAGATGTTTAGCATAGCGGGTTCTCAATCATAATATTCATATCAAGGATCCCCACATTGATGGTGTTATTTGGCTGCAGAACCCCATGAATATTGTCTATGAATTGATCGCCTAGGGCCTAAGTGGAAACAAGACAGCCAGATAGAAAGATATTCTGTGCCAGGGACCCCCCCGGGGACCCCCATAAGAAAACATTTGTCAATACGTGTCAACATGTTTGGAGAGTAGCCGATCTACATAGAATATGTAAACAAGTCTAGTGCTTTTCGGTTTCGTCCTCCAAGTAACAGTTTTTGTATTGACTTGTGCTTCCGTTTGAAATGTACCCTATTCTACATACTGTGAAATAAAATGTTCAATCAATCAGTCAATCAATCAACTAGATCGGCAATTTATAAAATAAAGTGGGGTTTAAGTGTTGAAATAAAAAAGCACTTTTTGCTGGGGACCCCTAGTGGACCCCCCAGGAACTACAACCCCCAGGACCCCCCCAGTAACTACAACAGGTGATTAAAAAGGTCATGACCTCTCACCTTTAACCTGGTGCCTTTTGCCCCCGACGAGTCAGCACGTTCACTTCCTGCCAAGTCCACCAGGCTGATCTTACTGACCTGAGAGACAGACAGACAGAGAGACAGGTGGTCAGTCAGACAGACAGACAGACAGACAGACAGACAGACAGACAGACAGACAGACAGACAGACAGACAGACAGACAGACAGACTGACTCACCTTCTCGGTGTCCAACGAGGTCAGCTGATCTCGTCGTTTCTGCGTGAAGACGATGGTGAAGACGGCGTGAGAGCGACTGGACGTCTCGTTCATGTTTGTGGCCGCTACGGTTCTGAAAGAGTTAAAATATTAAAAGAATATATTAATAATATGAATCTATGTATTCATGTTGGTGGCTGCAATCAAATAATCAATACTACTGTCCCAGCAGAACCAATGTTCAATAAATAATTGGTTTAAAAAAAAAGGTTGCCAAAAAGGTTGCCAAATGTCGTTGTGCCAATTATTTCCTCCCCACACACTATTCTATCAGAGATGCCAGATAAATGTAATATGCTAAAATTGTATGGTTTTCATTAAATATTTCAACTACTGTACAGTGTTTTGGCAGCAAATTTAGATTTTAGTTTTAGTCATAGTCTCTTGAATAGTTTTCATTTAGTTTGTATCACATTTTAGTCACCTGGAATGTTTTAGTGTTTAGTCTAGTTTTAGTCGACTAAATGACATAAGATTTTCACACATTTTAGTAGACTAAATTTAATCAACTGTAGAATTAGTTGACTAAAATGTGTTTTGGCGGGCCTTGATGCCGGCGTAATGACTGTTTTTACACTTGCTGAAAATAGCCGATCTACAAGCTCACAACATGTCGACGTGTTGTGAGCTTGTAGATCAGCTATTTTCAGCATGCAACCAAGTGTAAAATGACTTAGATTGGATCTCTTGTCCACTAGTCCCTAACATCTTAGTCTAGTTTGTATTTGTTGAAGAAATTGTCAGTATATTTAGCCTTAGTTTTAGTCATCATAGCTTAGTTTTTATTTAGTTTCCATTTAGTTTTTGTCAGTGGAAAAAGGTAGTTGACGAACATTTTTCGTCTTAGTTTTAGTCGACGAAAACAACAGTGCAACTGTAGGATATTTTTGGCACAGAGAATGTTTACATTGGGAAAGCCCTGTTGCATATATGAATGTCCCCAGGAGGGGGCGTCGTCACAACAACAAACATTATAGGCATACTGTTTGTTGTTATGTGGATTGTGGGATTCGAACCCCCAACCTCCGCAAAGGTGGGCTAGATACTTCACCGCTGCTCCACCCGAGCACCGAATCACTCCGCTAGACCAGAGGGTCTCACAGTGGGGTCCAGGGACCCCCATGGTTCCTTGAGGGGGTTCCAAATGGACCCTGTTACTCTGAATGGACCCTGACAGGTCTGTAACTCTGAGAGTGTAACACATGGAACCAAATGGACCCTGACAGGTCTGTAACTCTGAGAGTGTAACACATGGAACCAAATGGACCCTGACAGGTCTGTAACTCTGAGAGTGTAACACATGGAACCAAATGGACCCCGACAGGTCTGCAACTCAGAGTGTAACACATGGAACCAAATGGTCCCTGACAGGTCTGTAACTCTGAGTGTAACACATGGAACCAAATGGACCCTTACAGTAGCCTGGTTAATAAACCAGACCGAATCAGCCGTTGGCAAAAAAAAGTTGCCTACCAGCGGATTTCGGTCTGGCGAGGCTCAGTAGCACGCCTCTTTCCTACAATCGAGAACAGGTCGGACCAATCGGGACACGGTATGCAATATGGGCGGGCTTTGGTACAGTGACGTTCAATGCTTGAGACTTTTGACTGACAGTAGCTCTGACCAATTGCGTCAAAGAGAAAATGTTTGAACCCGCCCCCCGGGAAATGAAATCCAAGTGGAGCCAGCCCAGACTGATATACCGCGACAGTGTTGTGTGATATTAGTCTGGCTTATTAGCCAGGCTACCCTTACAGGTCTGTAACTCTGAGAGTGTAACACATGGAACCAAATGGACCCTTACAGGTCTGTAACTCTGATAGTGTAACACATGGAACCAAATGGACCCTGACAGGTCTGTAACTCTGAGAGTGTAACACATGGAACCAAATGGACCCTGACATGTCTGTAACTCTGAGAGTGTAACACATGGAACCAAATGGACCCTGACAGGTCTGTAACTCTGAGAGCGTAACACATGGAACCAAATGGACCCTGACAGGTCTGTAACTCTGAGAGCGTAACACATGGAACCAAATGGACCCCGACAGGTCTGTAACTCTGAGAGTGTAACACATGGAACCAAATGGACCCTTACAGGTCTGTAACTCTGAGAGTGTAACACATGGAACCAAATGGACCCTGACAGGTCTGTAACTCTGAGAGTGTAACACATGGAACCAAATTGACCCTGATATGTCTGTAACTCTGAGAGTGTAACACATGGAACCAAATGGACCCTGACAGGTCTGTAACTCTGAGAGTGTAACACATGGAACCAAATGGACCCTGACAGGTCTGTAACTCTGAGAGTGTAACACATGGAACCAAATGGACCCTGACAGGTCTGTAACTCTGAGAGTGTAACACATGGAACCAAATGGACCCTTACAGGTCTGTAACTCTGAGAGTGTAACACATGGAACCAAATGGACCCTGACAGGTCTGTAACTCTGAGAGTGTAACACATGGTTGCATTTGTACACTCTCAGAGTTATGGTGGTCCTTGAAATTAAACAATTTGCTGTGCTGAATGGAACAGAGCCTTCATTAGTATCATTGGTAACACCTGTGAAATGTTTACATTTAAATACTCATATTACTGACCTTTACCACCAAGCTAAGACAGAAAATTGGGTTTCTTTACAGAAACAAAGCTAGCTTCCCAATAATCTGCAGGAAAAGGGTTGTTGAAGCTGTCTTTATGTCCGTTTTGGATTACGGTGATGTAATCTAGAGAAATGCTGCCCTTACCACTCTTCTACCCCGAGATACAGTTTATCACTCAGGACTTAGATTTATCACAGGTGAAAGCTACAGCACTAACCATTGTACCCTCTATGACAGGGTAGGTTGGTCTTCCCTCTCTGAGAGGAGATCCAGGCACTGGCACCAGTTTATTTTTAAAGCTATTGATGGGAAGTTACCACCCTTGCATCACGCTGCTGCTAAACTGGGAAAGAAGCACTCGTCAGACCCGTTCAAGTGAACTGTCTTACACTAGAGGTCCATCTGTACAGTCTGAACTGTCTTATACACTATAGAGGTCCATCTGTACAGTCTGAACTGTCTTATACACTATAGAGGTCCATCTGTACAGTCTGAACTGTCTTATACACTATAGAGGTCCATCTGTACAGTCTGAACTGGGAAACTGCTTTCTGAATCCATGCCCCTACTTCATAGAACACTCTACAACAAACGCTAAAAATGAATACCTATGGACTATAATATCCTATGGACAATTTAATAACCTGCTTTTAAATCTCCCTGCCTCAATATGCGATCGTTTTTAACACCCTGAGCGCACAGTTTCTGTGTCAGTGGT
This sequence comes from Electrona antarctica, assembly GCF_951216825.1. Taxonomy (NCBI): domain Eukaryota; kingdom Metazoa; phylum Chordata; class Actinopteri; order Myctophiformes; family Myctophidae; genus Electrona; species Electrona antarctica. The sequence goes on along the minus strand of NC_136802.1, from coordinate 26,581,020 downwards.
GCTCAACCTTTTTCACTTCAAGGACCCCCCCAGAATTATCTGCATTTGGCCACGAACCCCCATTTGAAAATATGTTGTTCCAGGGACCCTCCCAGAAGCAAAACGTTCGCTCTGAAAGAATATACATTCAAAGATTTGCACCACATTTCCACGATTTTTCAAAAAATAGCAGACCTACAAGCTCGTAGCGCGGCACCGAGTGCCGCGCTACGAGCTTGTAGATCTGCTATTTTTCAATAGCTAAAGCATAACACAATGCTTAAAAACACTAAAAGGGGGTTCGATCCCGCCCAGAATGGGTTAAGCATATGGAATGACCCTGAACTATCTCCTAATAGGAAACATTAAGTTCCATCTGAACAGAATCAATGTGCATCCTGTCCCACACTGTGATTCATTCTTGCCCGTCAGCTGATTTAAACCTCATTAAACTTCTGATTCCATCACTGACTCACCTCACCATGCCTCGGATTGTTTTTGTTTTCGTGGCGTTCACTGATGCCAACGTTACAATGAATGATGTGCAGAAGAAGGGATTAGACGCTGGAGCAGCCTTTCTTATTCAGGCAGTCACCATTACACATTTAAAGGTGTAGTGAAATGAAAAATACGTTTTTCACACTTTTAGACCATCTCCGTGGTCATCATATGAGCATACCTAACAATGGATGCCAAAAAAATGTGTGTTTTTATATCAAAAGTACATACAAATATTTTTTGTATTACTTCCTGAAAACGAAAACGTGCTGCGTGATGACGTGTCGAGGCCAACATCGATAAAAAGCCAATAAAAATGAAGCTCACCCGTATCCTCTCCATATGTGCGCATCCATGCAGCACAGCTGCTATTGATTACAGAAATCCTCCGTTTTTATTCCCATTCCAGATAACATCCAGACAGTGTATTACTCGGTTTCAACTTAATCATCACGCTAAAATATGTATCTGAAAACATTATAGGGTAGAAATAAGCCACATAACAGTAAACTGGTACAGTTGGCCGTCTATTTGATTTGTAAACAAACACACACCACGCTGCTGCGTATAGCATAGCAACAGTCCCTAGCTACCGTCCCATCGCCTGAAGGGATGCGACGCTCTGATTGGTTCAGAAACTTCAGACCGGTGTTTCAACTTGAAACCGTTTGAAACTTCATAATAAAATGTCCACCATTTCCGTTTCATTACACCTTTAAGTTGTGTAAATGTGCCCTTTTTTCAAAAGGGCACATTTTGTCCAGAGGGAAAGGGGCAGGGGGTGCTCTAGCACCCCTAGTGTATCTGTGCACGCCACTGGATATGACAACTTAAAACAGTCCATGACTTGATTTTGACAATACAGTTTGACTTCGTTTTAGTCATAGCCTTTTGAATGAAATTCCATTTAGTGTCACCCATATGTTGTCATCTCAAATGTGTTAGTGTCAGTCTAGTTTTAGATTAAATATCGTACGACTTTAGTTGACTAAATGTATTTTGGTGTCTTGATGGCTGATTTTTTCACTTGGGTTTCATGCTGAAAATAGCCCATCTGCTCGTACAAAAGTATCCAAAGTAGCAGATCTACAAGCTTGTAGAAAGTTCTAATTGCGTGCGTGCGTGCGTGCGTGCGTGCGTGCGTGCGATGTTACCAGCATCCAGGTCTTGTGAATCCGGTGTTTGTGTGTGTGTGTGTGTGTGTGTGTGTGTGTGTGTGTGTGTGTGTGTGTGTGTGTGTGTGTGTGTGTGTGTGTGTGTGTGTGTGTGTGTGTGTGTGTGCGCGCGTGCGTACCGTGCTTTGTTCCCAGCGTCCATGAGGTCTTGTATATCTGTGAATCCGGTCACAGCCAGCTTGGACAGGTCCTCTACATAGGGACCCAGTATGGGGTGTTCTCTGACACGGAGTCCTGACCGGCACTGGACCGGATTCAACAGGTCCCTGACTCGCTCACAGTAGATCTCCATGTAGGATACCTAGAGAGAGAGAGAGAGAGAGAGAGAGAGAGAGAGAGAGAGAGAGAGAGAGAGAGAGAGAGAGAGAGAGAGAGAGAGAGAGAGAGAGAGAGAGAGAGGGGGGGACGGGACAGAGAGAGACAGGGAGAGGGAGAGGGGGGGGGGAAGAGAGAGAGAGAGAGAGAGAGAGAGAGATTGTATGCTATTGACAGACACAGATTTACAATGTAGGCATTTATCAGACGCTCTTAAGGAGAATTCCATACTAGAAGGCTTTCTTACCTTTATTTGTAGTTGTTACGTCCCCACCAAAGAGGTCCAGGTGTTATTTTGTGCAAAAGCGCATTATTGGCTATTTCTAAATTTAGAAGACATTTTTAGAATCGTCCTCAGGTGTAAATGGGTTAAATGCGCTTCAAAGCGAGGACATACGGTAATGACAGCAGGAACACTCACTAGGGGCCTCATTCACAAAGGAGAAATACGCCATGTGTAACGGAAGCGTATACAGATACTAAATATCATCGTATTTCTCTGTCCGATCACGCTGCGATTTGCTCCCGTCTTATTCAGGGAAGCTGGTGTAATCACTTCATTTGTGCGGATCGCAGAGTGTAGCCTTTCCGCATTTTCCCCAAGCGATTCGCCTGGTGTCGCCTGGTTAGAACGCCCATCCCACACCATATAAGGCAACAGGAAATATCGAAATACGTCATCATAGCCTGCACCGGGCTTTAAATTATATACAACAGCCGCGATGAGCTTGTAGAGCAGTTAATTTTGACAGGCGGGTCTCTGCACGGACAGATCTTCAAGCAAACAGCGCGAGTTATATGTATATAATTATAAACGAAACTTGCCAACTTGGCACGCATTGCTTCACTCCTTGTTAAATGTCAGAACGTTAATAAGTTAACTGATGTTACAGTTACTTTCACATAATGAGAAAGAAGTTAATTTGTACTGTTCACCACACGACCAAATGCTATATTAAAACTCGGCAATGATAAAATGCCCTATTGATGAGTCTACTGCGGTGATTGATTCCCTGCCCTGCACTGTCGGATTTGGAAAGCAAATATATGGACATGCATGGACACAGGACATATTTTCTTTCTTTTTTTTCTTGTGGGATTTGGATTTAAGGCTATATTTCATCCGATCCAACTAGTTGTATGTTTCCTCAGCTGCAGGTAAGAGTTGGCTATTCTGTGTGGCGTCCGCATGTGATCAATATACATTATTATAAATGAATAGGCCTACCACGACGCAAATGGAGGCAGATAGGTGCTTGCAGCAAAGGCATTTAGGCCTACGTGAAACTTTAATTGGCTGAGTCTCTGTCAACATGCTGATCAGCGAGTTACAGTGGTAATAATAATCATCATCAACAGCCTTTCTTGTCTGTCTGTCCGTCATGTTTGTGAACAAGCGCGAGTGGAGGTGAGCTGGCTTAAAACTATGATATGACTGGCCGACTTTCAAACACGCTGATGCCATTCATTCAAATTGGCTAATGTGGTCTTCTATTTTGTATATAGGGCTAATTCCCCCCCCCCCCCCCACCCACACACACACCGACTCTTTGAGTCAGACTGACTCAAAGAAGCGAAACAATTTAAATAGGCCTATACTGCAGACATTACTACACTAAACAACGTTGGATTTGTACAGTGCAGAATGCAGATAAGTGTATGTTCTTATTATAATTGTGAGTTTGTTTTTTAACATGCAGCGCGAGTCCGCGAGACTGCGAGAGCCGATCTACAAGCTCACAGCGCGTTGCACTGCGAGTAGAAAGCTGTCAAGTGAGCAGCGCAATCGCGCATGCTAGAAATATCCTAATAAATAAATAAAAAAGGTGTCGGGCTTGCAGGGGCAGTTTCTGTATGGGACTCTAGGCTAACCTGCCTCTAGAATGCATGCATTTAGGCATACAAGTGATACTTGGCTTTTATATAGGCTATCATTTTTTTATGTGCGACCAATGTTGGGGACACATGCCTACATATTTTATCTGAGGTTTGGGGACTTTTAATTGATTCAGCATGAAGACTAAAGACTTCTTAATACATCTACGCAAGCCGTACACGACCATGAGAGGTGGCGCAGCTTTCAGCGGAATTTCCGACCAACCCACGTCACCGTCAAGTTCACGTTCAAGTTCATGAATTCCCACGTAATGTGGGAATCCACGTAAATGCCTGTCCGCTCACGCTCCGCTCACGTAACGTAACTTTATGAGCGTAAACGCCGTTGTGAATGAGGACCTAGGAGATTAAAACACTGTTAAATGAGATTGTAACCGCTGTTAAAATGTAGGGGCAGGAGTCAGGACAGACAGACAGACAGACAGACAGACATCTCACCTCCACTGAGTATTGTAGATCAGGGTCTGTGTTCTCCACTGTCCTCTTAAACAGATCCTCACACATCTGGAGAGACAGACAGAAGTATTATTGTCTGGTTTTAAAAACGTCATGGTCCTCATGGTGGAGTATTATTATTGTCAGGTTGTGTTACTAGAATCGTGCGCGCGGTCTGTGTTGTTGAATATGGTGTGTCCGAGTCTCTCTCTCTCGCACGCGCACGCGCGCACGCACGCACGCACGCACGCACGCACGCACGCACGCACGCACGCACGCACGCACGCACGCACACACACACACACACACACACACACACACACACACACACACACACACACACACACACACACACACACACACACACACACACACACACACACACACACTTTTGAACGAAGGCAGACCAGCGTTGTGTCTTTCTCTGGCCACTGACCGTGTTGTCGTTTTTTCTCCGTGAATAAGAGAGAGCGAGATAATCCAGGTGTGTCGCAGAGCGAGAGAACTGCAAAAGCTGAGTGTAGGAAAGCCGCATTGTGATTGGCCAGTAGTCGGTGTATATAGTCAGTGACGTATCACGGCCACAAAGCACAGGCGTGAACGGCACTTCCGCCATACTCCCGATTCCGAATACGTCACGCTGTACGACCTGGCCACTTGAACTGGCGCACAAAGTTGTGCTCCATGTCAGCACAATTATGTGGGTGTGGAATACTCCCAAATGTAATAATAGATGTGCACTATTAAGGTGATAATGTGTGACTGAATGAATGTCATTCTACAAGGGTTCTCAACCAGCGGTCCGAGGACCACCAGTGGTCCTTGAAGGGGGGGTTCCAGTTGATCCCCAGCTATAAATGATGGAGAGATGGTAACCCTGGGAGCTGGGACCCCCTTATTAGATCTTTAACTCTGATTTTACACACAAGTTAAATTATTGTTAAACATCTGGCATTACCAAACCCCCATACTATTTTAACCTCCATACCAAACCCCCATACTATTTGAACCTCCATACCAAACCCCCATACTATTTGAACCTCCATACCAAACCCCCATACTATTTGAACCTCCATACCAAACCCCCATACTATTTTAACCTCCATACCAAACCCCCATACTATTTGAACATCCATACCAAACCCCCATACTATTTGAACCTCCATACCAAACCCCCATACTATTTGAACCTCCATACCAAACCCCCATACTATTTTGTAAGTTATTTTCCATCTGTCGTAATGGACTATGACGTTTTCCACGTGACGGACACATACTATATACTGCAGAGAATAGTGATTTTAAGCAACGACGGCTACGGCAGTCCGCTCCGGCAACCGGAAATGGATCAGTGCTCGATACATAAACCTGCTTGCCGTCGCAGCCCTTTCTACTACGGCAGAACCTACACTTCCACGTAGTGTCTACAACGCCATGTCATAACCATGTTTATTGAAATTATAGCTGTCATACATTTACACCGATTGCTCCATCACCTCTCTTATGCTGTGTAATGTGTTGGCATGCTCTGAATGAAGAAATAACACTAATACCATAATATGTCATATTAACCATGTTTATTAAAACGTCCCTAATTACGACTGCATGGGGCCAGACACATTGGACCTGCTGGTCGATCAGAGGTAATGCAGCCAATTACGACCGCATGGGGCCCAGACACAGGAACGAGCGGAAACGTTTTCGTCCAATGGGCTGGACTCACAAGCTTTCCAAACCGGAAGAAATAAGATGAAGAGTGAGTCTACGCTGGGCGAGCAACTCCATGCAAATGATGGTGCATGCCCTCTGTATTTTAACGCTATGGTGTGTGTGGGCGTGTACGTGCGTGCGTGCGTTACCTGTGGTATGATGCCTTCCTGTCCAGCTTCCTGTTTGCCCATCATGGTGTAACTCTTTCCTCCCCCCGTCTGCCCGTATGCAAATATACACACGTTGTAACCTGCAACAACACACACTCATTTATATATAATATAATATACACACGTTGTAACCTGCAACAACACACACTCATTTATATATAATATAATATACAAACGTTGTAACCTGCAACAACACACACTCATTTATATATAATATAATATACAAACGTTGTAACCTGCAACAACACACACTCATTTATATATAATATAATATACACACGTTGTAACCTGCAACAACACACACTCATTTACATCAATTTACAATTTAGGCATTTAGCAGACGCTCTTAATCCAGATCGATTTACATTAAGTAATAACAAAAACAAATAACAAAAGCATGGCATACATCACATATATAAAAAGTAGTTATCATGACTCAAGCGTAAACTAAGAACGTAACAGTGCAGTATCTATGTAAACTATACATACTATACTATATTATATATTATACATGTGTACTATAAAGTGCTACATAAAAATGCAATTCTAGTGCTGTCTACGTAACAAGCTATAAGTCTGTTTAAAATACTACCTAAGTCTACAGTACATAAAGTGCTATCTAAGGGGCTAGGCCATCATTATGTAAAAAATAATAAAGGGCGGACTGCCCCGTTGTTGTCTTAGCTTCTAGGACTATATCACAGTGTATCATCCATTCTTTTATCTCCTCAAGGCTGGACTATTTTAATGCCCTATACTGTGGCATCGACCAATCTGCATTTAGACCAGTGCTACTCAACCCCCGGCCCCTGCTTAAAACCCATTCTGGGCGGGAACCCCTATTGGGGTTTTAAAGCATTATTTTATACTTTAGCTATTTAAAAATAGCAGATCTACAAGCTCATAGTAGGTCTGCTATTTTTGAAAGATCGTGAAAATGTGGTGCAAAATTTTGAATATTCTTTCAGAGCAAAGTCAAATCTTTGCTTCTGGGAGGTCCCTGGAACAACATATTTTCAGATGGGGGTCGGTGGCCAATTACATATAATTCTGGGGGTCCTTGACATGAAATAGTTTGAGAAACACTGACATAGAAACATGGGTTTTTCAGAAAACTGTCATGATTTAGAAGACATTTGTAGAATCGTTCCCAGGTCTAAATGGGTTAAAACTCACCTTTTCTCTCTGGCTTTTAATGTTGTCTGATTTCAATGGTTTACGTACTATTCTTGTTGTCTATGTCTCCTGTTGTTATACATGCTATGTTCCTTGTTTTGTTTTTCTACATCAGCTTGATGTAATTTAATTTGCCTAGGTGTTAAAAATGTGCTTTGTAAATAAAGGTTGATTTGATCATTTGCAATATAAACCCCATGACATTATAGAATAACATATTTAAATATTAACTATTTTTTTCCCCAAGTCCGTATATATATACGTACGTCGACGATAGTTGGCGTCATATCCCAGGTCCGTATATATACAGTACGTACCCCAACGTATACTCTGTCTATATAATGGTTGATGCCTACAGAAGCTTTTAACATTGGTCCGGTTCCTATAGCAACGCCCCACCGTTCCAACTATGGGATTGCAAATATATTCACAGTGCAAACCAGTGGAAGGGAGGATTTTCAAACCTCCATAACTCCGACTCTAGAATCGCTGTCCTTGGTGGATTTTCTGCCATCCACATTTCGGATTTAATTTGTGCCTTTGTACCGCGACGCTGCCGCCATGTAAAAGCTTCTGACGAAAGGTAAAGAGTGTGTGCGTGTTCCAATGATACTAGAGTGTGTGTGGCGAGTGTGTGTGTGTGTGTGTGGGGGGGGGGGGTAGCGGTAGAGATAGTTAAAATGTATTATAATTATTTTTTTACCTTCGAAGGCGTGAAGTAACATTTCCTCTCCGATGTCTTTGTACACCTGCCTCTGACACGCAAAGCTGGGGTCTTCACTCTGGAATACACACAGTATTTATACATTAAATACATGTTTATACATTAAATACATATACATTATTGTTCATATCTATAGATATATAAAGCTGGGGTCTTCATTCTGGAATACATATGTATACACATATTAATATCTAGATGTATGCATGTATTGTACGTGCGTGCGTGCGTGCGTGCGTGCGTGCGTGCGTGCGTGCGTGCGTGCGTGCGTGCGTGCGTGCGTGCGTGCGTGCGTGCGTGCGTGCGTGCGTGTGTGCGTGCGTACACGTACCGTTGTGTGTGACCAATAGGAGTAGTCGAAGGTGAAGTTCTTGGCTCCATCTTTGGGATTTTTAGGATTGGTTATGCCTGAAATATAAAAAAAAACATTATTCATCACATTGGACTGTCATTATGCTTAGCACGACCTCAAATTCATTCGTTTTATTAAAGCTTCATTTTATTTTTATTTTTTGGTATTCAGACAGCCAGCAATGGGTAGAACGCTCCCAAAACAATGTAGTCTCTGTGACACATCAAGGGGCCGCAATCTGCATTCAAAGATTTTCCTAGAAGCTTTGTCATTGGTCGATTTACCTGTCTGCTTCCTGATTGGTTAGTCATTGCGACTGGGTTTTTTTTTCGACCAATGACAGAGCTTCTAGGAACATCTTTGCATGCAGATTGCGGCCCCTAGATGTGTCACAGAGACTACATATCTTTTTAGAGTGTTCTACCCATTGCTGGCTGTCTGAATACCAAAAAGATAATAATAATATCATTTTGACATATTATTGCTTATTCCCAGTACTTTATTCCATTCTGAGCACTAAAAACCACTAATGACCGGGTGCACGCGCGTGTGTACAGAGGATTGGGATGTTGGCTGTTTCTGCCATAGGGGAGGTCTATGGAAGCTGTTTCTGCCATAGGGGAGGTCTATGGAAGTTTTATTTTAATTTTTAAAGCTGGATTAATACTCTTTAATCAAATCTCGTGATGTTGTGAACGGCCAAGATGGTAATAATAGCTTTTCTCAAGATATCTCAAGGTAGGCATGGATTGCCTACTGTTTAGGATGTTTAGGATTGGTCTGAAATATTAAAAACATTGTTCATTCTGTTTAGGATTGGTCTGAAATATTAAAAACATTGTTCATTCTGTTTAGGATTGGTCTGAAATATTAAAAACATTGTTCATTCTGTTTAGGATTGGTCTGAAATATTAAAAACATTATTCAACACATTACAACTTATGATCAAATATAATATGTTAATTACACCAGATACACCATATGGTTCATTACATATAATGTGTCAATTGCACCTTAGATAATACAATATTAAAAGACAAACAAAAAATTACTTTATGATCAAATGCAATAGCAGGGCTTCAAAAATGTTTTTAGCTCAAGACTCAAGTAAGAAATGTGATCACATGATAATTTGGGTACTTTGGGTTCAGAGAGTGTGAGTGGGAGACATTTTTATTAGATTTTATTTTCTCAAGAATGTTCAAGATCGTGTTGAAAATAACAGATCCACATGCTCGCCGCAAGCTTATAGATCTTGCCATACAGGTATATAGGGTTGACGAGCCTCAGCCGGTTGTGATAAAGAGAGACCCAAACTGTGGCTCGGGACCCAGTTGTGGGTCACAGACCAATGGGAACGGGACAGGGCTCTAAGAGTGTTCGGGAAACACAGACGGAATAATAACACATTTAATCAGCAGCGTGTGACACACCCTGTGTGTGTGTGTGTGTGTGTGTGTGTGTGTGTGTGTGTATAAATATCAGCAGGCTTTGAGGTCACGTGACTGGCACCGCAGGCATGTTGGGATTGCCACACACACGTGCACACGCGCACGCACGCACGCGCGCGCGCGCGCACGCACACACGCGCACACACACACACACACACACACACACACACACACACACAGTATATTTATAGTGTGCTGTGCAACAGAGACACAGTTTTACGTAAGCGCACTTCTAATCAGTCTAAATATGAATAATACACATGTTATTAATTTATTATACTACAATTTAGTGGTTGTGCAGACATCTTTGTCTCGAGTCACCTCTGTAAATAACCTTTTAATTAAAATGTACAATTTAGGCATTTATTCAGTTGCTCTTAAGTCTTAACCCATTCAGGACGGGAACCCCTTTTGGTGTTTGAAGCGTTATGTTATACTTTAGCTTTTGAAAAATAGCAGATCTACAAGCTCGTAGCACGGCACTCTGTGCCGCGCTACGAGCTTGTAGGTCTGCTATTTTCGAAAAACCTTGAAAATGTGGCGCGAATCTATGAATATATATTCTTTCAGAGGGAACGTTTTTTTTGTAGAATCAAGCTCAGGTCTGCGACTTACAGTAAGCAAGAACAATACATGGAAATACATCACATACATAGAAATAGTCATATAGGATCAAGTAAACAAAGAACCTATGTTCAGTCTAACAGTAGCATATATAGTAAGTATACACTATAGATTTATGCTATGTCTACATAAACTAAATTAGCCTACATAAATTGAGCCATTGCATACGCCTGTAAGGTCGTCGGGACTAGGGCAAGTAGCCTACTATGGGCTAAGATGGAGTCTGAAGAGGTGAGTTCTCAGACTTGGGAGTGAGTCTGCAGTTATGACTGCAGTTTTGGAGCCAGAAGGGGGAAGAGTCTGGGACGTGTGTAAGCCACACCACCCACCTGATTTACATTGTTACTTTATAGCATCTATTATATCTATTATATAAACTTTTCATATTAACGCTACGTAAATATGTACATTATCCTCCCAAAGATACAGTAAGTCATGATGAAACCTGGAGAGAATATTTGTTTCCATTAGAGGATAGGACAGACTGAAAACAACTTTTATACTTTCACACCAACTGACTTTGGGCTTGTTTTTTTCTCCCAGAGTTGCGGGAAAAAATGACGAGTAGCAGGTTGCGTTTTTTTGGGCTTGATTTAAAAATACAGTGGCCTGTTTAAAAAAAAACTAACGAGAATTTATTTGATGTACATACTATCATTCATTGGAGTGTGTGTATGAGTGTGAGTGTGAGTGTGAGTGTGAGTGTGTGTGTGTGTGTGTGTGTGTGTGTGTGTGTGTGTGAGAGAGAGAGAGAGAGAGAGAGAGAGAGAGAGAGAGAGAGAGAGAGAGCAAGTGTAAAGTACATTCCAGAAATAGCATAGAGACACGTGTCAAACCCATGAACCTGTGTGTGTGTGTGTGTGTGTGTGTGTGTGTGTGTCGGGCCTCCTCTAGCTCTGGTCCATAGCCTTGAGGACGTCTCCTTAAGACTGGCTTATAACTGTGGTTTTTCCCAACGACGCCCCCGGTGGTCATTAATAGATGGACGGCTTTTAATTTCGAAAAATGGCTTCTAAATCCTAACAGTTTTCTGAAAAACCTATGTTTCTGTGTCAGTGGTGCTCAGGCTTTTTCATGTCAAGGACCCCCAGAATTATCTGTCTTTGGCCGCCGACCCCCATCTGAAAGTGTGTTGTTCCAGGGACTTCCCAGAATATAATATTTGAGTTAAAATCGTTCGCTCCGAAATAATATATATTCAAAGATTTGTGCCACATTTTCACGATTTTTCAAAAAAAGCAGAAATACAAGCTCATAGCGCATAGCTATTTTTCAATAGCTAAAGTACAACATAATGCTTAAAACACCAAAAGGGGTTCCCGTACAGAATGAGTTAATAGAGCAGGGGTTCCCAAAACGGTGGTGTCAGGGTTACTAACTCACCACGTCGCCAGCGAGCAATCCAATATAAATAATAATATCAGCCTATACTACAGTCTGCGGTGGCCACCAGTCACCAGATGAATTGTATTGGTGCGGAGAGGAGGGCGAAGCTTGAATAGGTTAATTGCGGACCTACTGAGAAACTGTGGATAATGCGTGACGTGGCGTATAGGCTACGAGAATAATGCATTTCCTCATCCTATACGACGTGTTCATTGAGATTAAGCATGACGAAACATGACTGTCATATTGTTTCAGAGCCATGATAAGAGTCAAGACATTATCAATAATGTTTTGTTTGTTTGTTTGTTTGTTTGAGAGAGAGAGAGAGAGAGAGAGAGAGAGAGAGAGAGAGAGAGATCGACTGAACATATAAAACGCATAGGTCTACACATACGTGACATGGGCCTATCTGTTTCGGAACGGTTCACTTCACTCGTTTGGGTTGTGATGTGCACTCTGCAGTGTAGCAGCCTCTCCACTCGAGTCGAAATCAATGAATGTCATGTTCTCATTTTAGTTTAGATAGTGTATACTTCGACTTTGTTGAGCGGCGGCGGTACCGCACACCCAAAATAGCCGCTCTACTAGCTCACAATGTGTCCACTGCGACGCATTGTGAGCTTGTAGATCCTATAATTCTTGGTGTGCGCACTTTCCACGCCTGCACGGCCACGCGCTCAATTAAGAAAGATTTAATGCAGATGCGCTCATTGTGCTGATGACGGCCAGGTTCAGAACAACTCGGCACAAATTCAATTTGCACAACATACACAACTGTTACACCAAACAACAATCATCAGGGGGATTCAAAACGGCCTATAATCTATAATCTAATAATATAATCTATGTATGATCTGATCTATAATAATCATGATGTATTGTGTAATCATTGTGACAGACCTGTTGACCACTAGATCTGACAGACCAGTTGATTATGATGTAATAATCATTGCGACAGACCTGTTGACCACTAGATCTGACAGACCAGTTGATTATGATGTAATAATCATTGCGACAGACCTGTTGACCACTAGATCTGACAGACCAGTTGAGGAAGATTCTGCGTTTTAAGGGTTAAATGCCTTGCTCAGAGGCACTATAAGACCCTTCCTATTACTGGGCGGGCTGGGAGTTGAACCCTTTGAAACCTTTATGACCCCAAGATGGCCTCTGGCCTTTATGACCTGACCTCCCTGGGTGTGTGTGCGTGTTATATTTAGGACGACCATTGAGCCGATTCTACTCTATAGCTCCGAGACATGGACACTTTCACAGAAATTAGAGATACGGTTGGATGGCACTCACACCCATCGACTAATCTAATATACGGAAACCTTCCCCGTGTTTCTTCACTAGTCCGATCCAGAAGAACACAGTTTGTCGGCCACTGCTACAGAGCTGACAATGAGGTTATATCTTCCCTTCTTCTCTGGAGTCCTGCCTCAAAGCAGACCAGAGGTATAGAAAACTGTCGTTCCCTGATGTCATCGCTATAGGGACACATGCGTCAGTAAGCAGCAGGAACTGGGGATGGCAATGAAGGACCGGGAAGTCTGGCGTGGCATTGTGAATTCCATAATATCGACCCCGGTCGAAAAATTATGATGATGATGTGCATGTGTGTGTGTGTGTGTGTGTGTGTGTGTGTGTGTGCGTCTGTGTGCGTGCATGGCTGCGAGCGTGCGTGCACATAGACATACATGTGGTGTTTCCCTGCATGCTGATCACACAGCCTGCATTGCGCGTGGTCTCTCTGGAGTTGAACGGTCTCACCCGCACCGCCACCTTGACCGACGCCCCCGACATGGCTTAGCCCCGCCCCAACGCACCTGCAACACACATACACAGCCAATATGAATGCACCAGAGTGAGTCGATCAGCATGTCAGCCCAATCAAAAGACAGGCAGACATTTGTTATTAATAATAGCAGACAGACAATTTACAATTACAATTTATCAGATGCTCTTAATCCAGAGTGACTTTACAGTAAGCAAGAACAACACCATGGTAATACATCAAATACATAGAAATAGTCATCAAGGATCATAACCAAGAACATATCATGCATATCTAACAGTAGAATTACAATATATAAACAGTCATCTAGGATCCAAACTAAGCTAAGACCCTAGCATCCATCGAACAGTAGAATATGTGTACATAAGTTGAGCCTTATTTGTATGAGACGTCTTTAACAGCCTCGACCATAAGGTGGACGAGGCTAGGACAAGTGACACAGACAGACAGACAGACAGACAGACAGACAGACAGACAGACAGACAGACAGACAGACAGACAGTGATCATAGATCAGTTATTGATCAGGTATCAGCTGGCTGAGAACAGTAACATTGATTACACCTGAATCTAATCTAAGCAGGGGTGAGGACCATAATCACTACCATTATCGTATATCGTGATATCGTATCACGGACATTTAACACATTTAATTCATGGTGAAATTGTTCAATTCATCTTTTATTTGGAATATTGGATATTTTGTGCGGCTCATTTCTCTAAACGACATGATCGCCAGGTTACAAAATGTATGTTTTGGGTGAATTTAATTAACAATAGCGGGGCCGCATAGCGATTATTCACTTCCTGATTATCCGTTTCCGAGTTAAATGCCTTTCAAAATAAGACAGTTCTCCATAGAGATGGAATGAATGGTGCAGATGGAAACGTCTTCTTAACATAGTTAAGTCGGCCAAGTCACTGCCCCTCTCCTCCAGGCTTACAGCTATAGACAAGTCCACGGAGGGGGCGCCCCGTGCGCAGCCATCACCGAGGCGCAACCAGCACCACGGGGAGGGCCACACCTGACCAACATAGAAGCCATGCCGGCCAGGTGCAGCAAACCAGCGCTGACCACACCCCAGTGACCGCCGCGCCCAGGGCACCCCCCCGCGGACCTGCCCGCCACTGTCCTTTCTCTCCTGCCAGAGCGAACAGGAAGCTCTCTCTGTTCTTGGGGGATAGCATGGCGCTGAGAGGTCTCTAGGACTATGGTTTGCCTCCTGCCTAGGGTCCTCCTACGTCTCACCAAGACTGTTCATCTATTTGACACAAGAAACACGAATCTTTTACTAATTCGGCAGCACTGAGCAGTAACATTAGCGTTTTCTCTCTGCAGTCAGTCGATTCTTCATATCCATATGAGTGAAACGGCCCGGGATGATTTGTTTATTTTTGTTATTGACGTCAGACTTAGGAGCTCTATTAAGAACATGATAAGTGAGCTGGTTGATTTACTCAGAGAGAGAGAGAGAGAGAGAGAGAGAGAGGAGAGAGATTAAGAACACGTTTAGTAAGATAGTTGCAACACATTTATTTTATTCTCCGGCATTTTGATCGGTGTTATTTGACTCTTGCAACGTTGAGCGTATGTTTTCTCGTGCCAATAAAGCTCCTTTTGATTTGAATTGAGACAGACAGAGAGACAGACAGACAGAAAACCTGCTCTGTAATTTAGGCATCAATGTCCTGTAATAAAGACTGACACTGACATTCCATCTCTCTCGCTCTCTCTCTCTCTCTCACACACTCACACGCACGCAAGAACGCACGCACGGTCGCACGCACGCACGCACGTACGCACTCATGCGTGAAGACAGTGCATTACTAATGTTAATAATAAACATAACGTCTTCAGTGATAATCTTACTGTTGTAATAAAATGGTTCTGATAACACGCACACACACACACACACACAATGTCTATTTTTATGGCATTGTTGTCCCTAAGGCCTTTGTCTGGGCGTGTGTGAGAGAGAGAGAGAGAGAGAGAGAGAGAGAGAGAGAGAGAGAGAGAGAGAGAGAGAGAGAGAGAGACAGAGAACATTCCAGAGACATAGGGGCAGAAACTCTTACGTCACCCAGCAGGCATTCACACACACACATGCGCGCACACAGAATAACCTGTTGAATACACATTTACTGTACTCTCTCTCTGTGTGTGTGCGTGTGCGTGTGCGTGCGTGCGTGCGTGCGTGCGTGCGTGTGTGTGCGTGTCTACGCACGCGCTAACGGATTATTTAAACAGCTGGTTTGCAAACAAAGTTCCTTTAAAACTAGAAGAACCTGTTGTAGAGATAGACAGTGAACACACACTTCCCTGCGACACAGGTCGCTCCAATGAACTGCAGCGGCCAATGAGGTCACTCCAATGAACTGCAGCGGCCAATGAGGTCGCTCCAATGAGGTCGAGCACGGAAGTAGCGTTTTCTACAGGCAGGTGTTCGGGTGAATTTCACCCATGTTTAGTGATAGAGGGTAAAAAAACAACATCCCATTCTCCCACAACAATGGGCAGCTGATATCACTGGACAATTCTCACATGTCCCAAGAATAGGTGGACCAAAGGAGAAGTTCCCAGCTCCATTATTGTTTTGTTTTTTTAGGAATAGGCAGTACCTTGATTACAAGATGGGTCTATACCGGGGCACTGGAGGCCTCCACAGTGTCGGCTCTATGCCATCAAAGAAACGTTGTTTTGACCAAAAATGCCATCTGGGACAAGGAATAGGAGATACAGGCGATTGAAAGAAACAGATAGAATGGATTATTATGGTGCCGATGATCTAAGATGGGCGACCCAGTCTTGTGACAACAACAGCTAGCTACCTGATAAATGGTGCATTTATATAGCGCCTTTATCCAAGGCGCTTTACATAGATTGTGCATTACATTCATTATTAGGATGTTTAATTAATAGTATTTCATTTTCCGTGTATTTAGCATCTGTCGCTATAGGCAACGATGGCTCCCATAGTGTGACGTCAATAAAAATCCCCAAAAAACTGTGCACACGCTTGAGCTGTCTTTATCAGGTTTAGGTCTCAGATTGAGGTTAAAGGACGTTGTTGTCTGTCTTTATCAGGTTTAGGTCTCAGATTGAGGTAAAGGACAATGTTGTCTGTCTTTATCAGGTTTAGGTCTCAGATTGAGGTAAAGGACGATGTTGTCTGTCTTTATCAGGTTTAGGTCTCAGATTGAGGTAAAGGACGATGTTGTCTGTCTTTATCAGGTTTGGGTCTCAGATTGAGGTAAAGGACGATGTTGTCTGTCTTTATCAGGTTTAGGTCTCAGATTGAGGTAAAGGACGATGTTAGGAGCTCAATAAAACATTAATCCGACCTCCCCGTCAGACCCGGTTAGCATATTAGCGATTATATCTGAAATGGACGATTACTACTTCCGGTTCAGAGAGTGGGTTCAGGCTGTCTTCTTCTCTGCCTTTTCGTGCATTCTGTTCATGACAATTTGAGGTACTCTAATGTAATATTTCAACATGGAATTTAATATATTTTGACGAGAAACAAGTTAAGGAATTTTATTATACCGGGTAAAATATACGCAGGTTTAGTGATGGTGTGATAAAATAAGGTTTAGTGTTCTAGGGTTAAAAGGTAAACAACATAGCTTTGAGTTTCACACGCGTACACTGATCACTGGTGTCTGTCGGCCTTGAAAGGTTCTGTCTGTCTGTCTGTCTGTCTGTCTGTCTGTACACACGTATGTGATGTTTCTATGTACAGAGATGGTTTGTCACATGTTGTAGAGAGACTGCAGGCTGCACGCACGTAAGCACACACACGCACACACACACTAGCACATACATGACACATACAAGCACCTGATGTATAGAGAGCAAGACAGAGAACGTAGAGAAAATAGGAGAGAGAGAGAGAGACATAAGGTGCTTTTCCATCAAGCCTTTGCGAAAATAGGAAGCGGACATTCATTGATTCCCCATTTAAATCCATGCACTGATATAATACGATTCTTGGGAGAAATGACATAAGTTCATGAAATAAGTAGTAGCAGGTGACACGTACTATTTTGCCAGTAAAGTGAGACGCATATTATTTGACATTTATTTGACCTTTTGACTTTTTAGGCTATACAAAATTATAATACACGTACTGCCTGGTTGGCGATTGGGCTGCAAGTCCTCTACGGCTGTCCTGTCTTTCAATCAGGCTGTGTGTAAAATAAATAGGAGTGTGTTGTGCAGTGTTGTTTTTGGCAGCACATTTTGATTTTAGTTTTAGTCATAGTGTCTCTTCAATAGTTTTCATTTAGTTTCAGTCCCATTTTAGTCACCTGGAATGTTTTAGTGTTAGTCTAGTTTTATGTTGGGGCCTTGATCCCATCGTAGGCCTAATGATTGTTTTTACACTTGCTGAAAATAGCCGATCTACAAGCTCACAACGCATCGTGCTGCGACGCGTTGTGAGCTTGTAGATCGGCTATTTTCAGCATGCAACCAAGTGTAAAATGACTTATACTGGATCTCTTGTCCACTAGTCCCTTCCTCCTAATTTTTTCTCCTATTTTAGTCTAGTTTATATTTGTTGACGAAATTGTCAGTATATTTAGGTCACATTCTCACCTAATACTTTGGTAGACTCGATGCGAATGGGCGGAGAAGTTGGGATTCTTGCATATTTAATTTGCTGCGGTTTGCCTTCACACTGTGCTGTCATCCGCAGCAATTGGAAACGCAGCAGGGGGGACCTTTATCAATGTGTTCCATTCATAAACTAGCCTACACAGTGAAATCTATAGTGTTGAAATTATACTCATAATGTGCATGTGTCGTGCTGCCGGGGACTGGACCTCTCTCTCTCTCTCTCAGCCACACACTGTTCTTTTGGGCATGGAGGCACAGTGCTGAGTGCACTGAGAACAGACAGCAGCACAAAATGTTTATCGAGATGAAAGTCCCTACTCCCCAGTCCCCACACAGTGACAGCACTCAATGTTTACGCACAGACAGACAGACAGAATATTCTGTAGGCTACACTGCAGTGTTTTTATGTGTTTCCTTAAGCAATTGATAAATGTAGCCCCTCATTTCGACCAGGGCGAATCGACCATGTCTATCCACGGTAACGGGACATCTTTGCGCTGCGTAAAATATGCCTTCTCCGTCTCCAACTGTGTTTAGCTCCTCACCCGCCACATTGTTTGCTTCATTTCCTTTATTTGCTGCGGATTGCATTCCCACCTGCACCGAATCGTAATCAAGAGTCATTGGAAGCGAAGCGAAATCCCCGTTTTTGGTCGGAGTAGAATGCGGTTCTTTGATGCGCATTAGGATTCGAATGATGCTTCACACCTGCCAAACGAAGCGCACTTTCCGACAATGTGTAGCAGGATTCGTTTTAATCGCAGTAAAGCTTTCTGGTGTGAAGGTCACCTTAGTCTTAGTTTTAGTCATCTTAGCTTAGTTTTCATTTAGTTTCCATTTAGTTTTCGTCAGTGAAAAAAGGTAGTCGACGAAAAATGTTCGTCTTAGTTTTAGTCGACGAAATAAACACTGGTGTTGTCGTGTTGACTTGACAGGGCCTGGTTTAAACTAGTAATACTAGGTTTCGTCTTCAAGCACAGGGACGAGGGTCCCTGATGACTTTTGTGAATGGACGTGATGATTGTCTGTGAATATATTATTTTGCCCGTGTTACTAGTCTCCCCTCGTCCGTTCCGAGGTGTTTAAGGAGAAATACATTCACCGATCTAACTTCCATGATCAACACACTCACCGGGGGAGAGCAATAGACCATTTGCAGACCGCGGCCATGTTTCCATCAGAGTTTGGAGGCACTCGTTTTCAGTAAAGCAATGTCCTGTTGCCTAATTCAAAACAGGTGGTACGCAGGGCAGTTGAGTGATATCTAACGAGCACTTACAAACTCCTGCACTTAGAAAAATAATCATCTGCAAGGACACAAAGTAGCTCATAACATTTATACAGTGGATCTTTTTATGAAACAAACACTGAGGATAGAAAGAGGATAATTCAAGCTTTCTGTACAGCTGCAATGTTGGTGAGTTTGACGTTGTTTAACCCATTTTGGGCGGGAACCCCTTTTGGTGTTAGCATCATGTTATGCTTTAGCTATTGAAAAATAGCAGATCTACAAGCTCATAGCTCAAGAACGACTGACATAGAAACATAGCTTTTTCAGAAAACTGTCAGGATTTAGAAGACATTTTTAGAATCTGATCTCAGGTCAAAATGGGTTAATACAATCACATAGGACTTTTCTGTTTTGATGAATGGGCTGCCAATGGAAGTTGCACCTAGGTAGCACCTTGCCATTAACTTATATGGTAAGATGGCCGCGGTCTGCATATGGAGAATTGAGCCTGCAGACAGCAGAGGCTTCAAAAACAGCACTGCTAGGATCCTGAATGAGTGGCATCCTGTAAGGGTGGGCTGGGTGGCAAGACCATGCACTATACCCGAGATCTGAAATGGGATAGCACCAACACACACTACAGGATCATCTTTACACGATTCTTTCATCAGATTATTTTATACAGCACACACTGCACTATTTTAAAAATCAGAGGCATCACACACGTCCGTCCGTCCGTCCGTCCGTCCGTCCGTCCGTCCGTCCGTCCGTCCGTGCGTGCGTGCGTGCGTGTGTGTGTGCGTGCGTGCCCCCCTCCCCTGCATCCACACAGTAGCGATGTTTGATAACGATCGGAGCGCCCCACGATCAACTCGGGAGGGTTCAGATTGGATCTTTCAGCACTCACACCAGACGATTATTATCGTGTAGGGGGATTTATGTATCCACATCATCACACACACCCACCCTGGCCACCCTGCACCCTCCACTGACTCCCCATTGTTGTGCCTAGCGGGATGCACACGCAGATCAGACTACAGTTGTCCCGATGCCATTTATTTTTCAAGTACTTCATTTTTAGTACTCGTCGATACCCCTTTTCCTCATAGATGCAAATGGACCTCCGATCTACACTTGTCATTTATGCTCGTGGATCGGCTGTTTCTGGCGATTTGCTGCAGTGTTGGGTCAGACTTATTAGCATCGGACCGCTTACGAGTACTTGAGGGTGGTATCGGCCCGAGTAACCGATACCAGTATCGGTATCGGAACAACTCTAGATCAGACACACCAAAGGACCGACATGCGGAAACAACGGTCGGACATGAGGGTCGAACATGCGCTGCTCCCGTGCTTGTTGTTGGTCTAATGACAGTCGGACCAATAGTATGTCGGAACTAAAGCCTGTAGCCTAGCTGTTCCAATACGCAACTGTGTGTGTGTGTGTGTGTGTGTGTGTGTGTGTGTGTGTGTGTGTGTGTGTGTGCATTTCAGCACGGACAGTTGCAGTAGCGCTCTGTGACCTGGGGTGGCACTGTTGGGGTGGGGACCTGGAGTTTGCGCTAGAGTTCAGTACAATATAACAGCATAGTTGCACCGCTCAATTTAACACAGGTGTGATGTTTCATTTCTTTTCCAAATGTTCAAAAGCGATATATATATATGCGAGTTCAATGCTTTCCAATTAGAAACCTTTTCCATTCCCCATTTCAATTTTCCGACATAGCCCCAGAATCCACCACCCTCTCAAGCGCAAAAGTGTTTTTTGCGAAAGATGAACATAATTTTAAGGTGTTTCCGTTCAGTTTATGCGCAAGAGCTTTAATGCGCAATACCAAGGCTTAATGGAAACATATATATATATAGAGAGAGAGAGAGAGAGAGAGAGACAGAGAGAGAGAGAGTATAGGTGTCGCTTCATTTTGTGTTCTCGTGATAAATAGTTGGTACATATTATTACACACCCACTCACAAACACACATTGCCCAATAACATTACAACAACCCAACATGATTGAGCTAAAAATACTCTCTCTCTCGCTCTCTCTCACACGCACACACAGTGACACGCATAGCTGGAATAGCTTGCGAGCGCTGCTTTAGCAAGACATGCTAACTTTAGACACACACACACACAACACACACACACACACACACACACACACACACACACACACACACACACACACACACACACACACACACACACACACACACACACACACACACACACACACACACACACACACACACACACACACACACACACACACAACTGGCCTGCCATTGGCTACGTTAGCGAAGCAGCTAGCCAACTGGGATAGGTTTGTCTCTCCAGACACGTGTGTGAGATAATCAACTGATCTGTGCTATAGTGCGGCACAAATATAAACAGAAATAAGATCGCAATCTCCGTTCATGCAGACACCACCATGCGATCTCATTTCTAAATTTGATTAGGAATGGCACAGCACTAGTTGTCCAATTAATTTCAGTTACTCTTAGGTTTTTGCTACAAGAGAGAGACTTTAAATCAAGCATTATGATGTCTGTTTTAAAGCCACAGCTAGTTGGCTCTATGTGCCACATTTTAAATGTAGCGATGTTCAGCAACTACAGACTAAAAGACAAATACTAATATTCATGGAAAGAATTAGAATCGTGATCTCAATTCTCGTGGAGGAAAATCGAGATTCACATTTGAGCAAGAATCGTGCGGCACTAACTAAGTAAGCTATGATGACTAAAACTATGACTAAATATATTGACAATTTCATCAACAGATAAAAACTAGACTAAAGTGTTAAGGAGGGACTAGTGGAGAAGAGATCCAGTAGAACTAAAAGACAAGTCATTTATGCTTGATTGCGTGCGCTCTGAAAATAGCCGATCTACAAGCTCACAACACGTCACAATCAAGTGTAAAATCAGCCATTACGACGCCATCAAGGTACCGCCTAAATACATTTTAGTCGACTAAATCAACTGTAAATTTAGTCGACTAAAACTAAACTAACACTAAAGCATTTCAGATGACAAAGATTTGACTAAAACTACATTTTATTCAAAAGACTACGACTGAAACTAAATCAAAATCTGCTGTCAAAATCAACACTGGGATCGACTTATCGTGTCTGATTAATACCTGTGTTATTAATGTTTATAATTGCGATTAACGATTTAATTGTGTTTTTATTTGTATTTCTGTTCAACTTTTAGGCTTCATAATCACAAATTGCACAGGGGCAGATATGACAGATAACTTAATTATACAAAGAAATCACAGACACATTTTATATATTTTTTCTTTCGAACAAATGCACAAAATAGCAGAAATAGCAGATCTACAAGCTTACAACACAGATCTACAAGCTTACAATACGTCACTTTGTGACATGTAAGCTTGTAGATCGGCTATTTCTGCAATTTTCGAAAATAAATGTCGAATACGATTTGACGATTAAGCAAAGATAATTGTGATTATCTTACGGCTCATACATAGTCTGGATTTTCGGTGGTGAGGTGACCACCGAACTACAACATGACGTCACGAGCCGCGGTGAAGAGCAAACCACCACCACCGCCCCAGCCCTTCTCTCTGTTTTTACTCACCACCGCTTAACGTTATTTCAGCTCCGGTGGTCAGCTCACCACCGAAAATCCAGACTATGAATGAGCCTTACTCTTCATGTGACCACCGCACTCTGACTTTAGGTGCGTTACCCGTTCAAAGTCATACGATTTGTCACACACGTTACCGACGTAACCCATCTCTTGGAGCGGTGAGCCGCAGCCAAGGAGCGGTGAGCTGCAGCCAAGGAGCGGTGAGCTGCAGCCAAGGAGCGGTGAGCTGCAGCCGTGCCGCGCTCGAGAATCATTTGATTAGTAGATTTGACCCCCCAATCCAACCCTTTGATGCTGAGTGCCAAACAGGGAGGCATTGGGTCCCAGTCTTTGGTATGACCCATAAGGGTCATGCTCTCAGAGTAATAAGGTTCCATTTGGTTTCATTTTACACTCTCAAGAGTTAAATTATTGAATCTGCATCTCTCCCTTTACAAATTAGGCATTTAGCAGATGCTCTTTTGACTTTCTAAAAGGTACCAACATCAATAAATACAGCATGGAGTTGTGGACAAAATCTTATCCAACGACAACAACATATTCTTGAGTCTTGTGTCTGAGAGGCTAAATGGTGGTCCGTTCATGGCTCAAATGACCAATACATAATGGACCTTGATGTGAAAAAGAGTTGAAAACCCCACAGATTTAGACTCTGTTTTTTTTCTCCTATCCTGTGTGAAGTAAGAGAACTCCTGGAGTGTTTGTTCAGTAACAGGCCTCTCCACATGTTTCTCCAGTTCTTTCGTAAACACTACATACATCAGTCATTTATCAGCTTCATTTTTAAGTGGTGCAACCACTTCCTTAAGTGACTATGTGTGTCTCTGGGTGGCTGTCAGTGATAGTACAGTACAGTACAGTAGAGGGTACAGTAGAGGGACGCACACGGTAACTCTGTCATTTCTCAACCGTTTCGGACACGGGGCGGCTCGCCGGAATCAGGCCGGCACCCTGGGTGCGTTCCTGTGGGTCTGGAACTCCCCCCCCCCCGCCCCGGGGACCCCCACACGGAGTTGCACCACTTACTTCACACGGGTGTGATTTTTATTACTCTATTCCGCTTCCCATCATCTCTCTCTTTCTCCAGTGTTGTTTTCATCGACTAAAACTAAGAAAAACGAAAAATGTTCGTCGACTACATTTTTCCACTGATGAAAACTAAATGGAAACTAAATGAAAACTAAGCTATGGTGACTAAAACTAAGACTAAATATACTGACAATTTCGTCAACAAATAAAAACTAGACTAAAATGTTAGGAAGGGACTAGTGGACAAGAGATCCAGTATAAGTCATTTTACACTTGTTTGCATGCTGAAAATAGCCGATCTACAAATTCACAACGTGAACAGTACAGTACTTAAAGCAAATGTACTTGGGTTACTTTACACGACTGCTAATTTCACTTTTAACTACACGTCCTGTATCCGGCAGGAGTCGGGGTGCAACAGTTTAGACAACAGTCCGACGGGCAATTAGTCCGACAACGCCGTCGCTCGCGAGATGCGTGGACAGTTAAAACTAACCCGTGGCAGGTTAAAACTAACCTGTGGCAGGTAAAAACTAACTTGTGGCTTCCTGGGAGGTTACGTTTAGATTAGGTGTTGGATTCATGACTGTAGGACTGCGTCGGACCAAACATGCACATGTATGAGTCCTTTCTCTTGATTTGATGCCCTCCTGCTTCATCTGTCTCTCAGCTAAGGGGTCCCTGCTTCATCTGTCTTTCAGCTAAGGGGTCCCTGCTTCATCGGTCTCTCAGCTAAGGGGTCCCTGCTTAATCTGTCTCTCAGCTAAGGGGTCCCTGCTTAATCTGTCTCTCAGCTAAGGGGTCCCTGCTTCATCTGTCTCTCATCTAAGGGGTCCCTGCTTCATCTGTCTCTCAGCTAAGGGGTCCCTGCTTCATCTGTCTCTCAGCTAAGGGGTCCCTGCTTCATCTGTCTCTCAGCTAAGGGGTCCCTGCTTCATCTGTCTCTCGGCTAAGGGGTCCCTGCTTCATCTGTCTCTCGGCTAAGGGGTCCCTGCTTCATCTGTCTCTCGGCTAAGGGGTCCCTGCTTCATCTGTCTCTCAGCTAAGGGGTCCCTGCTTCATGTCTCTCTCAGCTAAGGGGTCCCTGCTTCATCTCTCTCTCAGCTAAGGGGTCCCTGCTTCATCTCTCTCTCAGCTAAGGGGTCCCTGTTTCATCTCTCTCTCAGCTAAGGGGTCCCTGCTTCATGTCTCTCTCAGCTAAGGGGTCCCTGCTTCATCTGTCTCTCAGCTAAGGGGTCCCTGCTTCATCTGTCTCTCAGCTAAGGGGTCCCTGCTTCATCGGTCTCTCAGCTAAGGGGTCCCTGCTTAATCTGTCTCTCAGCTAAGGGGTCCCTGCTTAATCTGTCTCTCAGCTAAGGGGTCCCTGCTTCATCTGTCTCTCATCTAAGGGGTCCCTGCTTCATCTGTCTCTCAGCTAAGGGGTCCCTGCTTCATCTGTCTCTCAGCTAAGGGGTCCCTGCTTCATCTGTCTCTCAGCTAAGGGGTCCCTGCTTCATCTGTCTCTCAGCTAAGGGGTCCCTGCTTCATCTGTCTCTCGGCTAAGGGGTCCCTGCTTCATCTGTCTCTCGGCTAAGGGGTCCCTGCTTCATCTGTCTCTCAGCTAAGGGGTCCCTGCTTCATGTCTCTCTCAGCTAAGGGGTCCCTGCTTCATCTCTCTCTCAGCTAAGGGGTCCCTGCTTCATCTCTCTCTCAGCTAAGGGGTCCCTGTTTCATCTCTCTCTCAGCTAAGGGGTCCCTGCTTCATGTCTCTCTCAGCTAAGGGGTCCCTGCTTCATCTGTCTCTCAGCTAAGGGGTCCCTGCTTCATCTGTCTCTCAGCTAAGGGGTCCCTGCTTCATCTGTCTCTCGGCTAAGGGGTCCCTGCTTCATCTGTCTCTCGGCTAAGGGGTCCCTGCTTCATGTCTCTCTCAGCTAAAGGGTCCTTGGCCTTAAAAAAAAAAAGAGATCCCCGGTCCACGAGTGTTGTGTACAGTATTACAAACACACAACATTGTGAGCTTGTAGATCGGCTAATGTCAAATGGCCGAAATGTATATAAGCTAAATCTACAAAGTAGACTAGCTGACTGCCATGGCATCAGCTAATGGGGATCCTTTTCAAATAAACAAATACATGTAAATAAACAAATTCTTTTGTGTTTTGGACACGTTGCGTTAGGTAATAAAAATCACACCCGTGTGAACTGAGTGGTGTAATATAGCCTGTCTGACGTAATGAAATCATGTCTGACGTAATGAAATCACACCCGGGTGAACAGGGTGAACATAGCAACCATGCTCATTTTTTCTGCACTAACAAAGCCAGTTGTAGGAGTGGTTTACACCACTCAAAAACTAGCCCCATATGGAACCTCTCCCGGATGTCTTCCATTGGTTTTTGGCCATGGATGACACATGACCATAGAGTAATAAAAGGATAGAGACCGAACCGGAGCGTTAGCACCTCCCCCCGCTATTAATTTCAGTGGAAGTTGCTCAGTGGCGTTTTGAAGCACCCGGAAGACTGCCGGAAGGAACCACCCAAGAGGAGAATTAGCAAGAGAGGCCAACTTTGCTTACTTCCTGTATCTGCGTGAGGTGGGCGGTAACATTATTAGGAGACAGGAAGAATGTTGGAGTCTATTCATTTCCAATGGGAGAGTGAACGTGAACACAGCTTCTGAACCATTCCTTAACTCCATGGTCACTGAACTAAATACTGGACCAAATCATCACAAGGCACACAATATTTACAAGATATTCATAGTAAAATGGCTTCTTTTAGCGAGACAAACCAGGAGAAAATCTACTTTGTTAATGACATTTCTTTATCCCAGCAACAAACTCTCGCGAGATTTGAGATGAGTCCGGAAGCCTCTCTCTGTCCATCTGCAATTTCACGGACAACACATAGGGGGCTCTGACCCCATATTTAAGATGATAATATGTGAATATTATAATGTGAAATGAATGGACATATTTAAAACGATTATAAATGATCCTTATGTGCCCAAATTAGAGCTGGCATACTTGGTCTGCATATTGAGACAGGCAGATATGTAGGCACGGTTGAGGAGGATAGATTATGTAGTCTGTGTGATCTAAAGGAAATTTGTATTGTCCATTCTACAACTCTATTAGGGAGAGACTTTTTAATGAGATAGATCCAAATCATGAATTTATATGGTTGGAGGACTTCGAGAAACTAAAACGACTATTTCAAAAGTACACCTTGTCAGTTGTTTTCAATGTACTTTGTTAAATGACTTGTCAGTGTTGTTGTCTTCTTCTTCTATCGGGTTTCATGGCGGTCGGCAAACCTAAATGGTGCATTACCGCCACCTACTAGACTGAGTGTGGAAACAGTGTTGTTGTCAGGGGGGGAGGGTGGAGGTCGGGGAGAAGCAAACCACGCCTACTATATTTAGGAGACCATTTGTAGGCTTTGTGTACCATTTCGCCTCTAGTGGCTCCAATGAAGTTGGCCCATCTTCATACATAAACCATCTTTGGAACCACCAAGGTCCAATGGCAAATATTGAGACGTGTGGCTAGTGTGTGGCTAGAACCCCTCAAAAAGAAAAATCACACTTGTGTGAGGGCCGCTCGTATCATCATACATCATCACATTCCGGACAATCACAATTTGGGTCTCAATTTCATCCTCACTTTTTATCCTCAATACATATACATTGCTCAGCCAATCAATTCATCGCTATGGGGTGCTCAGCCAATCAAATCGCTATGGGGTGCTCAGCCAATCAAATCATCGCTATGGGGTGCTCAGCCAATAAAATCATCGCTATGGGGTGCTCAGCCAATAAAATCATCGCTATGGGGTGCTCAGCCAATCAAATCGTCGCTATGGGGTGCTCAGCCAATCAATCATCATTGTCGTTGGATAAGAGTCCAGAACAACTCAACTGAGTTCTTGCTTTCTCTCTTCAACTTACTTAGGAGAGAACAGGCAAACGTTGATCAAAATAACAACACTTCTACATTTTCTAATTGTGTAGACTTCTTGTAAATTAAGTAAAGCAGATGTTTATACAATAATGTAACTCTTGAGAGCGTAACATTTTACTCTCTCAAGAGTTAAAGATCTATATAAATGGGTCCATTTGGTTACCAACTCTCCACCATTTAGCTGGGGACACTGGTTAAACACCACTGGTTTTAGACATTATGATGTGACGTCATATAGTCTACCAGTGTTTACAATACAACTATGTTCTGCCAACAGGATGCACCTATACCTACAGACATGACGTCATGTTATGGCTATGATGTCATATCACCTATATTTGCACATTGCCAATCCGAGCACCTGTTTCAACTTTATAAATGTCATGATGACGTCAGACTGATTTAAATTCAACTGAATTTTCATCATCCCGAAGCTGTGTGTGTGTGTGTGTGTGTGTGTCTGTCTTACCGGTACTGTGGAAGAATCGTGCGTGTAGTCTCGTGGTGTGTGTGTCTCCGGGTTTACACTCCCATCATGTCCGGTTAGGTTCACACAAAAACAACACTAGATTTCTAAAAAAAAAAAACACACACACACACACCCCAACAAAAATACACGCTGTGCGTGTGCGCGTGCGTCTATTAAACGGAGATTAATTTATATCGGAGGGCTCGTGACAGACTGACTGTTAGAAAAAAAAGTTTGATTAAAAAAAAAACTTCCGTCCCAGTTTAATAACGGGTTTTAACGTCCATTAAAAGTAATTTATTTTGATGTGTTGTGTTTTAGGTCGTTACATCCATAAAGTAACGGTTTATTCTGTTCGGTTCGGACACAGAGCTCTGGAATCACGGCAGAGGGAAGGGGGAAAAAGTGCTATTTGTGTCTGTCCGTTCGTTCACTCCGTTGGTTCTTCTCCTGGTTCGGCTTGTTGTTGTTTCTAGGTCCGAAACAGGAATAATAAATAATAATAATCCGGTTGTTTTGTTGTTCTTTAGGTTGTCTAAGGTTCGACCAAAAGTGGACAAAAGGTGACTCCAAAAAAAGAGAGGAAAATAAAACAAAAAATAAAAATAAAAGAATGGGAGAGGAGCGGCTGCCCCGGTGGCTGGCTGGCCCGGGCTGCGTGCTGGCTGGGCTGGCTGTGCCTGTGCGCGTGCGCGGCGTGCGACGTTGTGGGATTGAACGTGTGTGTGTGTAGAGTGTGCGCGCGGCGCGCGGCCCCGTGATGGAGAGAGAGCGTGCCTGCCCTCCTCCTCTCCTCCTCCTCGCGAGATGACGGAACTCTCGCGAGACGTTCCACGCACAGTTTAAAGTGACAGTCAGTACATGTGCTTCTCAACAGTAGGGTCTGGGCAGTGGGATAACCTCCCCAAGGCCCCCCATATGGGCCCCAGCACACTCACTAACAGATTTAACAGAAACCAAAAAAAATATTTTATTTATAAAGCCTATTTAAAAACAACCCAACAAAGTGCTGCTAAAGGTTTCATGACATTCATTTTTCGTTTTTCTTTTCGGTTTTATGACCTTAATTACATCCAAAAAACCTGAACTTTGAACATTCAGTGGATTTTCTGTGGTCTGGAGCTTTCTCTGGGGTTTGGAAGTCTTTATGAGCTGCAATGAAAACAGGCAAAACAGTGAAAACCGTGACATCTGCTGGCAAATCCCATTGACATCATTTATATGGGATTTGCTGTCTCTTACATCACAAACAGCAGGAAACTCAGAGCACCTGTTTGAGCCAGAATAGAAAACCCCACAGAAAAGCTACTGAATGTTAAAAGTTTAGTTTTTTGGGGTGCAATTAAGCTCAGAAAACCAATCCCTTTAAAGAGATTCTAGAACACGAGGCAAAACTCCCATTAAGTCCCATAGTAACAAGTCCATCAATGTGTCCGTACAGGGGTCAGGGGTCATCAATGTGTCCGTACAGGCGTCAGGGGTCATCAATGTGTCCGTACAGGGGTCATCAATGTGTCCGTACAGGGATATATCCGTGGCAAATTCTAGATTATTTTAGCAAAATAAATAAATAAATAGAATAGATCTACAAGCTCATAGAGCGTGCAGATCTGCTATTTTTGAAAAATCGTGAAAATGTGGCGCACATCTTTGAATATATATTCTTTGTGAACGTGAACGTTTTAACTCAAATCTTTGCTTCTGGGGGGGGAGGTCCCTGGAACAACATATTTTCAGATGCGGGTCGGCGGCCAATTAAATATATGTTTGGGGGGTCCTTGACATGAAAATGTTTGAAAACGACTGACATAGATGTTTCTATGTCAGTCGTTCTCAAACATTTTCAAAAAACTATCACGATTTAGAAGACATTTGTAGAATGGGCCTCAGGTTTAAATGTGTTAAAAGGTTTGAGTGTACAGTGTTGTACACTAAATGGAACAGAGCCATCATCTCAGAAGTCGGAAGAAGCCCGGGAGTAGGAAGAGTTCTTTCCAAAAATGGCGTATGTATATGTCATACTAAATGCCTATTCGCGTCGCCTTCGCAGAGACAGCTAAGGTGAGGCAGTGGCTCAGGAGGTATAGAGCAGCTGCTTATAGGAACAGGAAGGTTCCTGGTTCGATCCCGTGTCAAAGTGCCCTTGAGCAAGACTCTGAACACAATAATGAGCAGGTTGGTGTTGGTGCCTTGGATGTATAGCAGAGTGGCTCACAGCCTGTCGGTGTGTGTGTGTGTGTGTGTGTGTGTGTGTGTGCCATTCAGTCAGACACACCCCATCTGTCTGTCTGCCTCAGGGAAGGGAAGGCCTCTGGATGAATGGTCTTTTAGGGCCCCCCCCAATAACTCCACCCTACGCAGACAGACAGACAGACAGACAGACAGACAGACAGACAGACAGACAGACAGACAGTGGCAGACAGTGGCAGCGGTGGCCGAACGGATAGCGGCGCGGTCTAGATACCGGAAGGTTCCCAGTTCGAATCAGCCGTCCGACACGTTAAAATTACCACCGCTGAAATGCCCTTGAACAAGGCATCAACCACTACGATGAAATGTGTTCTATGAGCAGGGCCTGGCTGGAAACAAGTTCTTGAGCTTAGCCCAGATACCATGGGTAAATATAGATTTCATTTCATTTCATTTCACAGACAGACAGATCTATAGGCTCATGAATGGCATTTAACACTACTGGAGTTGAAAGTGTTGTTGTTGGTACAAATTAAATACATATGACCATTTAAAAATGACAGTATAGGACCTACACAGTATTATTTACATTTCCTTTTTTTTAATATTTCCCCAGGGGGCCCTATTGTCTCCTACTGTCTCTTCTAAATGCATGACACCTGACACACCCACCCCACCCGTGTGTGTGTGTGTGTGTGCGCGTGGGGGGGTCAGGATACCAGGTGTTTCCTCCCACATTCTCTTTCACACACACACACACACACACACACACACACACACACACACACACACACACACACACACACACACACACACACACACACACACACACACACACACACACACACACACACACACACACACACACACACACACACACACACACACACACACACAGTGTCGGGACCCAAGAAAAAGTGCATAGAAAATGAATTGTGTTCCCACGTCATGTCATTCAATGCATTTTTGCATAGACAATACCCATCTAGACTTTGGATTAAAAGTTCTGATAATATCGTGCAGTAAAAGTGTATAACCAAAAAAAAAAAAAATGGTGCTGTAGTGTTTGCTTGTAAAATGTGTTATTGTCAGGCACCAGAGTTGGTCAGCAAAGAGAGACACAAGGATTGTGTGGTTTTCTTAAAAAACAATATAAGGCAAAATTTAGCCCAAGGAGTGTTTGAAATGAAAAGGGTTGAAATCCACTGAATTCAACTATAATTGTAATGTGTAACCTAATTGGAATTTGGATTACATGTTTAAATGCCTTCCTTCCAGCCACATAGGACAGAACTGCAGTTATACTGACACCTAGTGACGGCTACACCACATTGCATTAGCTTTGTCTGCATTTCAACCACTCTAAAATCCTCAACACTTTAGTTGAAGAAGTTACAGTACTGCCGCTCTTGAACTAATGGAGATTTTATTTACAGAAATAAAGAACACCTTCGCGTCAAGAGGCTGCAAGAAAACGTCTACAGCAGGCATCTATTCCTGGTTTCTGAGTGGTGCAGGGCTGCTTCAAGGACCAGTAATGTGTCCCTACTCCCTATGTATAATGTATGTCCATATGTCTGTCTCCATGTATCTCACAAAAGTGAGTACACCCCTCGCATTTCTGCAAATATTTAATTATATCTCTTCATGAGACAACACTGAAGAAACGACACTTTGATACAATGTAAAGTAAACCCTCCCTTCAGAAACTGGGCCGCAGGGCAGTATTCCAACATGATAATGACCCCAGAGGCCAGACACACCTCCAAGATGACCACTGCCTTGCTAAATAAGCGCCTAGACCAGGCGTCTCTTCCTGGTTTTTAAACAGCTGGTTGGTGGAACTGACGCTCGCGCACGGCTTTAACTTGCAGCCTCAGCAAAGCGTTTCCTTTTTTTGGCAACGCTACAAGTTGCCTGGTCTTACACCCTGTGCCTGCACCCAAATTTGAGCTGTGCATATAGGAGCCCTCAGAAAAGTCAAGGGAAATAATGTAACCCATCTTTAGTTTCAGCTGTATCTAAATTTGTCTCACTGCTTTCTAAATGATCTATACCATCAGCTAACTATAACCAAGTCCTTTATGTGAGGCAGAGATTGCTGTGGAACTGACTGATGAGATCTGGAGTGTCTACCATTTTCAGATCGAACCTGATGTGCTAAATGCCTTGTTTGGTTGCTCAAAGGTTCAAAGTTGTATGCTATACCTACCAGCAGCCAGAAAGAAGTGTGAATCCTTCATACTCTCCTAAAATAGCACTTGCAGGTGGCTGAAATTCAGAACTAGGCCAACTGGCCCCTGTAAAAGGTCAGAGCCCCCCACCCCCCCACATACACACACACATCCATGCAAACTGTTAATGAAGTATTCAATCAATCAGCTCATCTTCACTCTGCCCAGCGATTTATAGCAGCGGAGCACATTTAGCGACGGACCGGATCAGCGGTGTCAACTCCGGGAGTGCTTGAGGGCTAAAGCACCCACTGACACAATAGTAAGCCAAATAGCACCCACTGACTGAAGGCTGAAGCTCCCCTCCCCCTGGTCATTTTGTCACGTAGGCACACACCTTTACGGTGTTCACAGAACAGGTATTCAAATGCTAATACGGTGGCTACGTTCCAGTGACCGCACGGTTCATTCACACTCCTGTAGCAACACTACACTGACACGGTCAGCGGAGAGGCTGCTGTCTGTGTACCATCAGCCCGTCTGTAAAGAGCCATGAGCCGGGATGGAGGGAGCCGAGGGGCAGCAACACCGTCGGGTAATCTCCACACTGACTTGAGACTTGACAAACAGAGCCATCTCAGCCAAAATATCCCAAAACAATGTCCGGGGAACAGAACTGTTCCTTTTCCTCAGACTACTTATACTTTAATTAAAAGGTAGGATGCAGTGGCTGTAATTGGGTCAAGGATCTTGCTTTCGTGAGCAATGGTGTACGAGATTGGTAATAAATTGGTCAATCATGACATTGTTAGAGCATCTGGGGAAATAAATAAATAAATCTGCGTCGTCGTCGTCCCCCACGCAATTCTAGCCTACCTAAAGGTAAAATCCCCCTGCCGCTTATGGCTGAAACAATTGAATTCTTTACTGTTGATCATTGATCATGCTAAAATGTTGAAACAAGATGCTGAAACAATTGAATGTGTTCGTTGTGAACTGAAAGCGTATACCACTGTTTATTAGCAAACTGTAAATAAAGTCATCGAAAATACATTTCCGATGACATCCCACCGGAAAATAACAGTGTTGCGCAACAGACGCTCCCAGCCTGTGGATCGATGCGATCGGTTTTGATATCAATAATCTCCGTATTTTTGATCAATCTCCGTCTTGAGCGCTGGGCGTTACTAATTGAAAAGGCGGAGAACTTCGTCCTGTGCGCTCAGGGTGTTAAACAAAATTAGCTTCTATAAAGTTGGAAAACAAAAACGAGGCCCGAGCGAGTCGAGTTGCGAGTAGATCTTTATTGAAGGTGGAAGAAAAGGAACACAACAACTTCATCACATCAACACCCTGGTCCTTCTGAACATGCACTGTTCCCTGATGACACACACACGCATGCACGCACACACAGTCACACAAACATACACGCACGCACACAAAATCCACATTCTAGATCCTACAGTAGCTGTTTTACAGAAACAGAAAATAAAAACGACAATAAACAAGTAAATGATGGAACTAGAGAGACGGCGAGAGACACAGAGAGACGATTTAAAGGATTTAAAAAAAGTAATGATTAAAAAAAAAAAAGGTTCTCCTTTTTCTGGTTTAAAAAAAGTCCATGTCTTCTGGAGCGTCCAGGTCTCTGTACTCTATGATGGACCTGGGGTCACTTCTCACCCCCCTGGAAAAACACACACACACACACACACACACACACACACACACACACACACACACACACACACACACACACACACACACACACACACACACACACACACACACACACACACACACACACACACACACACACACACACACACACACACACACACACACACACGTTAAGGATCACTTCTTAGAGAGAGAGCTGTGCGTTAAAGACCTTGAAAAGGTGGTTTTGTGATCTCATTTCAATGTGGATTTCAAGGAGTCAAGGACTGAACTCGCCATACCATTCCAGTCATGCAATTAGCACTTGCACTAGCCATTACGACCTTACAGACGTACGCAAAAGCTCAACTTATGTTATTTATATAGCATTGTATGTAGACATAGCACTCTATAGTGTATACGCATAGTTTCATTGTACAGATATTCTACTGTTAGACGGACGTTAGGTTCTCAGCTTGCTTATGATTATCGATGAGTATTCTTATGTATTTGATGTATTACCATGTGTTGTTCTTGCTTACTGTAAATCGCTCTGGATTAAGATGCTTACATTGCAATCACAATACTAGGTCCACAATACGATTTTTCACGATGTCTTAAACACAAAATTAGTTTCAAAAGTATACGTATGTCTACATAAAATGCTAAATTATAAATCTAATAAAATGCAAAATGATAAATTACATAAGTTGAGCCTTTGCATACGCCTGTATGGTCGCTGAGGCTAGGGCAAGTGCTACAGCAAGACACATCTGTATAGCAGAGACAGACAGGCAGACAGACAGACAGACATTCAGTCAGACAGACATTCAGACAGACAGGTCTTCGTACCGGTTGGTGTTTCGTTGTGGTGGTTTCCCGGGGTAACCTCCAGCCCCGTGACCTCGGAAGTTGTCAAAGTTCCCACGCCCCGCCCCCCCAAACTGGTTGCCGGGGTAATGAGGACCACCTGAGTGAGAGAGAGAGACACACACACACACACACACACACACACACACACACACACACACACACACACACACACACACACACACACACACACACACACACACACACACACACACACACACACACACACACACACACACACACTTAAGGTTACATGTCATTGGTCAGAAACCTGTGTGTGTGATACCCACTAGGAAGTGTGATGGTTTTATTTGCAAGTGTTCGTATTTTATTTTCCTTTAAAACCAGTTTGTGTGATTGTATGTATGGTGTTCTGGATTCCATTTTCAACTCAAAACAATAATAACCTTGGTCCATAGGTGGCAGTGCAGGACCACAAATTGGCACCAATTGGCCCGCTGACTCCCATTTGACCCCACTTTGGGAACCACTGCTTTAAATGACCATAACTTGCTCAATAATTGTCAATCGATTTTCAAATGGTTTGGTTTGTTATAAAACGTCAAGAGATGTCCGCCTACTTTTTATATAAAAACAACATCACGTAGATAAGCATCCTGGAATCCTAGCCACGTTGATAACGTTTGTAATAGAAACCAACCACTGTTAGAGCAGATCACATCAGAGCGTAGCTGAAAAGGTTCACTGTAGCAAGATGGCCGCCGGTGGACCGAGCCAGACAGTGTTGTTTTTGGCAGCACATTTTGATTTTTTGTTTTAGTCATAGTCTCCTGAATAGTTTTCATTTAGTTTTAGTCACATTTTAGTCACCTGGAATGTTTTAGTGTTTAGTCTAGTTTTAGTCGACTAAATTGTATTTTGGCGGGCCTTGATGCCGTCGTAATGACTGTTTTTACACTTGCTGAAAGCATGCAACCAAGTGTAAAATGACTTATACTGGATCTCTTGTCCACTAGTCCCTTCCTAACATTTTAGTCTAGTTAGTTTTCATTTAGTTTCCATTTAGTTGTCGTCGGTGAAAAAAAGGTAGTCGAACATTTTTCATCTCAGTTTTAGTAGACGGAAACAACACTGCTTTCTATACGTATCTGGTCTGCAGCGCATGTGCCACCGTGTATGAGTGTGCGCGTGTGTATGAGTGTGCGCGTGTGTATGAGTGTGCGTTGCGTTACCAGGGAAGCCGGGCATGGGAGGTCTGACTCCAGGAGGATATCCCAGAAGGCTTTGCTGCTGAGGAGGCTGACCAGGAAACATCTGCATGCCAGGGGGCGGGGCTAAAAAGGAAACAAAGATAGGAATTATTCTGGGACAAATCAATATAAAGTAACAAAATAGTGTGTGTGTGTGTGTGTGATGCAGACAGAAGAATAGAACAATACACCGACTAAGTCATTTACTGCCACCCCCGATTCAGTCTAATGTCCCTTCTATTTTGAAAACCCCCAGAAATTCACCGCAAATGAATCCGAAGCAAATTTGCCTATAACTAAATCCTGCGATCGTAATATTGTAACCTCGAGGTAGCCTATGATTTTTGAGTGGTGCAACCACTCCAAGGAACAGCAATGTCCCTATGGGACTATGTGACTATGTTACTATGTTTAGAGTACCAGTAGGGGCAAAAGTGGCGCTGTTGTGCCAGAAACAGAGAGATAGTGCTGCACTGTTGCCTTCTAATGAGAGAGAGGGGGGGGCAGGGGGAGAGGGGAGTTGCACCATTCAGTTCACACGGGTGTGATTTTTTTTTAATGAGCCACTAACATCGACTGAGCATTGTTTTTTTTGCCAGCAAATTTAGGGGGGGGGGGTCTCCTGGAACAACATTTTCAGATGGGGGTCGGCAGCCAATTACATATATTTGTGGGGGTCCTTGACATGAAAATGTTTGAGAACCAATGTCAGAAAACTGTCAGGATTTAGAAGGCATTTGTAGAATCGTCTAAAGGTCTAAATTGGATAATCCAATAGTAGCCCACTGAATAGAATCAGAGATTTACGCCCCTAGTGTGTGTGTGTGTGTGTGTGTGTGTGTTCCTTCTCACCCTGAGCGGGCGGTGGGAGTGGCTTGTTGTCGGGGAGGGCGGGTCTCTTGGTGTCCAACAAGAAGTTGTTGAAGAACTCCACTTCCTGCCTGACGGCCGTCACCTTGTCCCCGTGTTTGTTGAGGATGTGTTTACGCACAAACTCTGGAGCCTGCGCGTACACACACACACACACAGATCAGATACGTTTTATTCATGAGTAGACAGACAGACACAGAGACACAGACAGACACAGAGACAGAGACACAGACAGACAGACAGACAGACAGACAGACAGAGACAGGCAGACGGTACCTTAAACTTCTTCCCACTCAGGGGACAGAGCCACTTGTCTTTCCCCAGCTCCTGAGAGTTGGCCGTCAAGAACTTCTCCACCTTGGAACGTAATAATAATAAAACATTCACCCTTTTGACGTAATAATAAAACATCAAAACCATTCACCTTTATATTATACATTATATATTGTCCTTTACATGTTATTCTATATTGTCTTAACCCATCACACGCAGGTCTGATTACATCAACGCCGGGTGTGTTGTTTTAGAAGAGCGCGATGGGAGGCCCACCGTCTCAAGCTAATGTGAGCCGTTGTGCAGTGTGTGTGTATGGGTTATGTGTGTGTGTGTGTGTGTGTGTGTATGGGTTATGTGTGTGTGTGCGTGTGTACCTCCTGGTCAGTGTCCTTCTTGCCCAGCCTGGTAGCTTCCTCCTCTGAAACCTTCTCCGAGGAGGAGAACAGAGGAGAGAGTCGCTCCTCACACATCCTCTGGTGCTCTGACACTGTTGGGAGGAGAAACATCAATACATTCTCTGGGCCTGTGAGTTTTTCGCATTTTCCTATTCATGTCAATGGCGGAATTTAATGCACGAATAAATTAATATCAATTAAACTATACAACATTTATCTTAGCAAAATACAAGCACACGATTCCCGCTACGAGCTTGTAGGTCTGCTATTTTTGAAGAATCGTAAAAATGCAGCACAAATCCTTGAATATATATTCTTTCAGAAGACTTTTTTTTATTTCGACGTCAGGCCTACCTTCAGTAGTGGTTATCTTGCTGATGGGCAGCGGTCCTCGGACGTGGATCAGTCCACACCTGTGGGGCATCTCGTCCTCAGACGGATATTCACAGAAGTTGTAATAGTCCACCGAATGGACGATACGGAGATATAGGAGCAGCCTGTCCAGCACCTACGCACGCACACACACAGAGAGATTATGATGTGGGCATTTATCAGAGGCTCTTGTCTTTATCCATAGTGACTGGCTGAGATAGGGCTGTCACGTTCACACTTTTAAACAAAATGTCTGTTTGCTTCGTAATAAAAAAAGAAAATCACAGTGTGAGGGGCCCTCTTATCATCATACATAACAGCTTAGTAAACTTAATAAATAAATAAATAACCGAAAAACCGTACTGCGTCTGTCTGTCTGTCACCCAAAACTCACAACCTGTCTGTCTGTGTCTGCCTGCCTGCCTGTCTGTATGTCTGTGTCTGCCTGCCTGTCTGTATGTCTGTGTCTGCCTGCCTGTCTGTATGTCTGTGTCTGCCTGCCTGTCTGTATGCCTGCCTGTCTGTCTGAATGTCTGCCTGCCTGTCTGTCTGAATGTCTGCCTGCCTGTCCGTCTGCTTGCCTGTCTGTCTGTCTGTCTGTCTGTCTGTCTGTCTGTCTGTCTGTCTGTCTGTCTGTCTGTCTGCCTGCCTGCCTGCCTGCCTGCCTGCCTGCCTCTCTCTGTCTCACCTTCAGCAGCTTGTCATCCGTCTCCACGGCAACCTCGGAGGAGGCGGGGTCTTTGCAGTCGCCGCCCTCGTTGCCCCCAGCAACACCAGTAAGCTCCTCCTCCTCGGCGCTCACCTCCTCGATGAGGTAGTCGGTGATGTTCTTCAGCACCGGGTTGGAATCTGGAAACTACACGGCATATACCTTTATTATTAAAACCGTCTGCCCGCCAGGATAAATTAATCTATCTATCGCACATTGCCAAGGTTTTATCGCGTGCAACCCTTATTTTGAAGAGCCAAATATCCGTAACCCGGATGTTACAATGACAAAATGTGTGTGTGGTGTCTTCACCGGTTGTTCTCTCGGTCTGTGGTGGAAAAACCCGACCGCGAGTATCACAGCGCCTGCTGTCGGCCGTTGAAAAACCTTGTATTCACCAGAAACGACATTCATTGTGCCGATTTGGAGATACAGGCTATTGAAAGCAGCACATAGAGTGCAAGTGGATGCGCGCGCATCTTCAAAACGGCCGCGGCCACTGTCCCACTTTGACAGTTATGCTAACGAGCGGCAGCTAAACAATTCGATCGGATACAAACATGGATTAAAGAATATAAACCTTGGAACACCTAGCCTAAGGTTCTGGCAGGCTAGACGATTAATTTAATCCTACGGTTACTACAGTTCTGGCGGGCTCTGGGTTAATAAAATCACACCCGTGTGAACTGTGTGAATCATACGCCATCTCATTCTGGGCCAATCACAGTTTGCGTTCCTCACTTTTGTCTTCAATGTGTGTGTTTACACAGACCCTCAAATCCTGTCTATGGGAATTCACATTGGGCAGTATTATGTGTGTCTTAAGTACCAGGTCTTATTACTTAACTTAAGACCTGGAGGCGTGATCAATGCCATTTGGCTATTCTGAGTGGCCAAACAACATTGACCACGCCTCCAGGTCTTAAGTTATGTCATAAGACCTGGTACTTAAGACACGCATAATACTGCCCATTGTCTTCAATGTTTGTGTTTACACAAACCCTCAAAGCTGGACATAGGAGGGCCTCAACAATATAATGATTTATACTTTTATTATTAACCGGAAGTTAGCTAAAGGCCAAAAAGCCTGTACTTTGAACATTCAGTAGATTTTCTGATTAGCCTGTGGACTGCGATGCAACAGTCCACAAATTGGCATAACAATTTGCACAGCAGATGTCACTGCTGAGGGATTTTTCCCTGTTTTTTATTGCAGCTTAAAAGGCTTCAGAACACACAGAGAAAACCCCAGAACACAGCAGATCCACTGAATGTTCATGAAAACATGTCATGAAACCTTAAAACAACTGGCAGTTTCACTCAGTTTTTCACTGCCTGTCTGTCTGTCTGTCTTCCAGAGCAGTGTACCCGTCTGTCTGCCTCCCAGAGCAGTGTACCCGTCTGTCTGCCTCCCAGAGAAGTGTACCCGTCTGTCTGCCTCCCAGAGCAGTGTACCCGTCTGTCTGTCTCCCAGAGCAGTGTACCCGTCTGTCTGCCTCCCAAGAGCAGCCCCCCCTGGTATCAAGGGCATGGATCAGTCAAGTCGTGCAGACACGTACCTGTCTGTCTGTCTGCCTGTCTGTCTCCCACAGCAGTCCCCTGGCATCCAGACAGTGGATGAGTCGCGCAGACAGCTTGATGTCGTTTCGGACCACCGGTTTGTGGTGCGTCAGACCGTTGACGTTGCG
Organism: Electrona antarctica; assembly: GCF_951216825.1. Taxonomy (NCBI): domain Eukaryota; kingdom Metazoa; phylum Chordata; class Actinopteri; order Myctophiformes; family Myctophidae; genus Electrona; species Electrona antarctica. The sequence goes on along the minus strand of NC_136802.1, from coordinate 26,540,005 downwards.
CACGCGCCGGGCCAGGTCCCGGTTCACCACCGGAGCTAGTTCACAGTCACGCAGCTACGCACGCACACACACACGCGCACACACACAGAGAGAGAAACACACACACACACACACACACACACACACAGAGAGACACGCATGCGCACGCACAGAGACACACACACACACACACACACACACACACACACACACACACACACACACACACACACACACACACACACACACACACACACACACACACACACACACACACACACACACACACACACACACACACACACACACACACACACACGCACGCACACACATGCGCACACACAGAGAGACACACACACAGAGACACACGGTTAGACTGGAGAGTCAATACTGTAAAGGTTCCAGGTTCAAATAAATTGATTGGTCTGATTATATAAACGTGAGCATGTGTTTTATATTATATATATTATTGTCTGTCTGTCTTTGAATAAACATGTTACCCTGATAGTTGTGGAGGTTACTGTGTCCAGTGTGATGTTGTGAAGGTTTTGGTGTCCCATGTAAATGTGTTACTCCGATGTCGTGGAGGTTACGGTGTCCCGTGTAAATGTGTTACCCTGATGTTGTGAAGGTTTTGGTGTCCAGTGTGAATGTTGTGAAGGTTTTGGTGTCCCGTGTAAATGGTGTTACCCTGATGTTGTGAAGGTTACGGTGTCCTGTGTAAATGTGTTACCCTGATGTTGTGGAGGTTACGGTGTCCCGTGTAAATGGTGTTACCCTGATGTTGTGGAGGTTACGGTGTTCTGTGTAAATGTGTTACCCTGATGTTGTGGAGGTTACGGTGTCCTGTGTAAATGTGTTACCCTGGTGTTCTGCAGGTTCCAGCAGGTCTCTTTGATGTTGACCGTGGGGTCGAAGGTCACCCAGCAGCGCCTGAAGAACCTCCTGTCGGGCTGGGGATCCGACAGCGCCACCCGCAGGAAACCCGGGAACCTCCGACACAACTACACACACAGAGAGAGCATGGTTAGAACCAGTGTTTTTGGCAGCAGATTTTTATTTTATTTTTAGTCTCTTGAATGGTTTCCATTTAGTTTTAGTCACCTGGAATGTTTTAGTGTTAGTCTAGTGTTTAGTCGGCAAAATCTACAGTTGATTTAGTCGACTAAAACGTTTTGGTGGGCCTTGATGCCCTCGTAATGGCTGTTTTTACACTTGCTGAAAATAGCCGATCTACAAGCTCACAACGCGTTGTGTTGTGTCTGTCTGGACCCTAGTACACACAGACTACACAGAACCACATCTCACAGCCTGCCGTGTGTGGAGCGCAAGGTGAACATTACAGATGTGTTAAGACTAGCTGCAACAGCAGTGATCTGGACTAGGACAGATGATTTAGAGGTGTGTGAATAGAATACTGCAGAGTAGAAACACTCCCAATCTCCTAGGGGTGTTCGATATGGCGATAAATATCGTCGGGACGATACAATGTCTCCACGATACGGCTTTTTAGAGTTATCGTTTCCATCACGATAAATTCACTCCATCAGATGCAGTGCATGCACGTTCTATGATGTGTAATTTATACTTCTGCAGTACGACGGTTTCGTTCACCAAAAATAACAAATCTACAAGCTAACAACGCTTCGCTACTGCACCGCAATGCAAGGCATTGTTTGCTTATAGATCGGGTGGGTTCTGAGCACTCCCAAAGTCCCCGCCCCTTTCTTCTGAGCAGAGAGGGAAGCACTGCGCTCCGCACAGAATAATGTGTAAAGAAAGACGAAAGAAATGGACGGGCAATTATACTCAGATGTCGAGCGAGTGGAGGTTGAGGAAGGGCTAGTTCCCAAAAAGAACTGTAAAGCAGTGGTATGGAACTATTTCGGATTCTCCGTAAGGGACAAGGACCAAACGAATATTATTTTCAAACTCCTACGGTTTCGCCGACAGCCACTTCATAGTTTGCAAAAACACACACGCTGTGTGTGTGTGTGTGTGTGTGTGTGTACGCGTGCTGACTTGCGCTGTACACCGTCCGTCAGTCTTCTCCTCCCTTGCTCTATAATGTAGCTCCGCCAAAACTCAAGAAACTTTCATAATGACAATTTAAAGTGAATCCTACTTTATGCGACGTGCGTCCATTGATGATAGCCTACTCCTTGTAAACTGAGTCGCCACGTTCAAAAACGGATCCAGCAAACCAACTCAGCAAAACGTTATAGTATTCCATGGAAGCAGATGGGATCAACACTTGCAAGCATAACATTTTAAATCCCTAATAGAGAGAGTAAAACCACAACATAAACCGGAGTTTCACTTATCTAAGGAATGACATGAGGTATTCTTTTTGCCTTGAAGCGCAGTGTTGACAAAGCTTTGCTTTTTTTGCCTTGAAAATCATGAAAGGCAGACGTTTTGCATGGCTCTGCTCACTCAATCAAGGACCCCTAAATTAATATGTATTTGACTGTGGACCCCAATCTGAAAAAATATTTTGTGTGAGCTTGTAGATCGGCTATTTTCAAGTAGCCAATGTGTATGATTAAAGTGGTTAAATAGATATTTATGATATTCATAAATTTAGCTGGGGACCTCCTGGAACTGCTGGACCCCACTTTGAGAACCAATACCATAGGGTGTAGGTTAGGATATTATACATCATATTTTGCTGCATAAATTCACATAAAACCTGCAAATTCCATCGCATAATCAATATTAAATAATAATAATATTTTTGCCCACGTTTTTCTGGAGGGTCTACTAAATGGTATTTCTTTTAGTTTTTTGTTACGTTGTACTGTAAATCACACCTGTGTGAAGTGAGGGGTGCTCTGATTGCTATGATGTGATGTAATGATGTAAAACAAACAGTGTCAAAACAAACATTAAATTCTCTTTATTGTTAATGGGATTTAATGTTTGTGTTAGGGACAAAACAAACATTAATTTCTCTTCATTGTCAATGGCGTTTTTAAAACAAACATTGAATTAAAAACAAACATTAAACCCGTATATAGGCGCCCCTCAAAAACGCGCGAAAAAATATCGTGATAATATCGTGTATCGTGATAAACGTGAAAAAATATCGTGATAATACTTTTGTCCATATCGCCCACCCCTACAATCTCCCACCTCTTCAGACTCCATCTTAGCCCGTAGCACTTGCCCTAGCCTCCACAACCTTACAGGTGTATGCAAAAGCTCAACTTATTAGTTATTTTATGTCATTTAGATAGCATTTTATGTAGACATAGCACCCTATAGTGTATACGCATAGTTGCATTATATAGATATCCCACTGTTAGACGGATGGATGTTAGGTTCTTAGCTTATGTATGTTTCTTGATGACTATTTGTATGTATTTGATGTATTACCATGTGTTGTTCTTGCTTACTGTAAATCGCTTTGGATTAAGAGCGTCTGTTAGATGTCTAAATTGTAACTGCGTCCTTTGACACTTCAGGGCAGATGTTCTGCAGATGTTCCAGAGGTGTGTGTACTACTCACGGCAGTGATCTCGTCCTTGGACACCTCGGGGCAGATGTTCCTCATGAACAGCGAGGTGGTGAGGTGCAGCGGTCTGGGTTTAGGAGGTCCCTCCTTCTCCCTCTGCTTCCCTCCTCGCTCCTTACCCCCTCGCTCCTTCCCTCCTCGCTCCTTCCCTCGCTCCTTACGGCGCTCTGCCCCGTCTGAGACACACGCACACGCACACACACACGCACACGCGCACACACACACACACACACACACAAACGCAAAAAAATCAATTTTGAATGCGGGAACATTCAGACAGACAGACAGACAGACAGACAGACAGACAGACAGACAGACAGACAGACAATCAGTCGGGCGGTCAGCAGTGTTGTTTTTAGCAGTACATTTAGATTTTAGCTTTAGTCGTAGTCTCTTGAATAGTTTTAGTCACCTGGAATGTTTTAGTGTTAGTCTAGTTTTAGTCGACTAAATATCATAAGATTTAAGTCGACTAAATCTACAGTTGATTTAGTCGACTAAAATGTGTTTTGGCAGGCCTTGATGCTGTCGTAATGACAGATTTTACACTTGCTGAAAATAGCCGATCTCTACAAGCTCACAACGCGTCGCATTGTGAGCTTGTAGATCTGCCATTTTCAGCATGCAACCAAGTGTAAAATGACTTATGCTGGATCTCTTGTCCACTAGTCCCTTCCTAACATTTTAGTCTAGTTTTTATTTGTTGACGAAATTGTCAATATATTTAGTCTTAGTTTTAGTCATCGTAGCTCAGTTTTAATTTAGTTTCCATTTAGTTGTCGTCAGTTAAAAAAGGGTAGTCGATTTTTCGTCTTAGTTTTAGTCGACAAAAACAACACTGGCGGTCAGACGGACAGGCATTTCTAGGAGGATTATTTTTGATTGACATACCGTCCTCTCCCTCGTCCTCCTCTTCCTCCTTCTCTCCTTCAGAGTGGGAGGAGTCAGACTCGGAAGCACTCCCCTCTCCGCTGTCGGCCGACACGCTGCGCTTCCTCTTCCTGTCCTGAGGAGAGAGAGGAAGGGGAGGGGCTTACACCGGATGTTCTTGACTGCTCGCAAAACATTGCAACAGATTCCACTAAAGCAACGTAAAACAGGGGGCAATGCCAACACAACAATACGCATGCCTGGTCCTGACAAGTTGTACCTCGTTGTAAAGGTGACTAATCAACGATAAAAACGATATAAAAGACAATACCAATTGCCATTATTAACCCATTTAGACCTGAGGACGTTTCTACAAATGCCTTCTAAAGTTTTCTGAAAACCCCATGTTTCTATGTCAGTGGTTCTCAACCTTTTTCATGTCAAGGACCCCCAGAATGATCTGATTTTGGCCACCGACCCCCATCTGAAAATATGTTGTTCCAGGGACCACCTCAGAAGCAAAGATTGGAGTTTAAAACGTTCGCTCTGAAAGAATATATATTCAAAGATTTGCGCCACATTTTCACGATCTTTCAAAAATAGCAGACCTACAAGTTCATAGCGCGGCACTGAGTGCCGCGCTATGAACTTGTAGATCTGCTGTTTTTCAATAGCTGAAGCATAACATAATGCTTAAAACACCCAAAAGGGGGTTCCCGCCCCAAAATGGGTTAAAGGGAATGATCGACCAAAGTTAAGAGTTTGTTTCTTTTTACTGGTGTAATGGACCCAGTGACGTCGCAGCATACTTACTTTCTTCCTCTTCTTCTCTGGTGCTTTCTCCTCCTCCTCTTCTCCTTCTTCTTTCTTCTCCTCCCCCTCCTCGCCCTCCTCCTCCTCCTCCTCTCCTTCCTCTCCCTCCTCGGCCTCCTCCCCCTCCTCCGGTTTCTCCTCTCCGTTCTCCTTGGACTCCTCTGGACTCTTAGGCTGGGAGGGACACAGATTATAACATCACTATGTTATAATCACTATAGTCTCCTCTGGACTCTTAGGCTGGGAGGCACACCGATTATAACATCACTATGTTATAATCACTATAGTCTCCTTGGACTCTTAGGCTGGGAGGCACACAGATTAGAACATCACTATGTTATAATCACTATAGTCTCCTTGGACTCTTAGGCTGGGAGGCACACCGATTATAACATCACTATGTTATAATCACTATAGACTCCTCTGGACTCTTAGGCTGGGAGGCACAACGATTATAACATCACTATGTTATAATCACTATAGTCTCCTTGGACTCCTCTGGACTCTTAGCCTGGGAGGCACACCGATTATAACATCACTATGTTATAATCACTATAGTCTCCTTGGACTCCTCTGCACTCTTAGGCTGGGAGGCACACCGATTATAACATCACTATGTTATAATCACTATAGTCTCCTTGGACTCCTCTGCACTCTTAGCCTGGGAGGCACACCGATTATAACATCACTATGTTATAATCACTATAGTCTCCTTGGACTCCTCTGGACTCTTAGCCTGGGAGGCACACCGATTATAACATCACTATGTTATAATCACTATAGTCTCCTTGGACTCCTCTGCACTCTTAGGCTGGGAGGCACACAGATTATAACATCACTATGTTATAATCACTATAGTCTCCTTGGACTCCTCTGCACTCTTAGCCTGGGAGGCACACCGATTATAACATCACTATGTTATAATCACTATAGTCTCCTTGGACTCCTCTGCACTCTTAGGCTGGGAGGCACACGGATTATAACATCACTATGTTATAATCACTATAGTCTCCTTGGACTCCTCTGCACTCTTAGGCTGGGAGGCACACAGATTATAACATCACTATGTTATAATCACTATAGTCTCCTTGGACTCCTCTGCACTCTTAGCCTGGGAGGCACACCGATTATAACATCACTATGTTATAATCACTATAGTCTCCTTGGACTCTTAGGCTGGGAGGGACACAGATTATAACATCACTATGTTATAATCACTATAGTCTCCTTGGACTCCTCTGGACTCTTAGGCTGGGAGACACAACGATTATAACATCACTATGATATAATCACTATAGTCTCCTTGGACTCTTAGGCTGGGAGGCACACCGATTATAACATCACTATGTTATAATCACTATAGTCTCCTTGGACTCTTAGGCTGGGAGGCACACCGATTAGAACATCACTGTGTTATAATCACTATAGTCTCCTCTGGACTCTTAGGCTGGGAGGCACACCGATGAGAACATCAGTATGTTATAATCACTATAGTCTCCTTGGACTCCTCTGGACTCTTAGCCTGGGAGGCACACCGATTATAACATCACTATGTTATAATCACTATAGTCTCCTTGGACTCCTCTGGACTCTTAGGCTGGGAGGCACAACGATTATAACATCACTATGTTATAATCACTATAGTCTCCTTGGACTCTTAGGCTGGGAGGCACACCGATTAGAACATCACTGTGTTATAATCACTATAGTCTCCTCTGGACTCTTAGGCTGGGAGGCACACCGATGAGAACATCAGTATGTTATAATCACTATAGTCTCCTTGGACTCCTCTGGACTCTTAGCCTGGGAGGCACACCGATTATAACATCACTATGTTATAATCACTATAGTCTCCTTGGACTCCTCTGGACTCTTAGGCTGGGAGGCACACAGATTATAACATCACTATGTTATAATCACTACAGTCTCCTTGGACTCCTCTGGACTCTTAGCCTGGGAGGCACACAGATTATAACATCACTATGTTATAATCACTATGCAGACTCCTCTGCACTCTTAGCCTGGGAGGCACACCGATTATAACATCACTATGTTATAATCACTATAGTCTCCTTGGACTCCTCTGGACTCTTAGCCTGGGAGGCACACAGATTATAACATCACTATGTTATAATCACTATAGTCTCCTCTGGACTCTTAGGCTGGGAGGCACACAGATTATAACATCACTATGTTATAATCACTATAGTCTCCTTGGACTCCTCTGGACTCTTAGCCTGGGAGGCACACCGATTATAACATCACTATGTTATAATCACTATAGTCTCCTCTGCACTCTTAGCCTGGGAGGCACACCGATTATAACATCACTATGTTATAATCACTATAGTCTCCTTGGACTCCTCTGGACTCTTAGCCTGGGAGGCACACCGATTATAACATCACTATGTTATAATCACTATAGTCTCCTTGGACTCCTCTGCACTCTTAGGCTGGGAGGCACACAGATTATAACATCACTATGTTATAATCACTATAGTCTCCTTGGACTCCTCTGCACTCTTAGCCTGGGAGGCACACCGATTATAACATCACTATGTTATAATCACTATAGTCTCCTTGGACTCCTCTGGACTCTTAGCCTGGGAGGCACACCGATTATAACATCACTATGTTATAATCACTATAGTCTCCTTGGACTCCTCTGCACTCTTAGGCTGGGAGGCACACCGATTATAACATCACTATGTTATAATCACTATAGTCTCCTTGGACTCCTCTGCACTCTTAGCCTGGGAGGCACACCGATTATAACATCACTATGTTATAATCACTATAGTCTCCTTGGACTCCTCTGCACTCTTAGGCTGGGAGGCACACGGATTATAACATCACTATGTTATAATCACTATAGTCTCCTTGGACTCCTCTGCACTCTTAGGCTGGGAGGCACACAGATTATAACATCACTATGTTATAATCACTATAGTCTCCTTGGACTCCTCTGCACTCTTAGCCTGGGAGGCACACCGATTATAACATCACTATGTTATAATCACTATAGTCTCCTTGGACTCCTCTGCACTCTTAGGCTGGGAGGCACACGGATTATAACATCACTATGTTATAATCACTATAGTCTCCTTGGACTCCTCTGCACTCTTAGGCTGGGTGGCACACAGATTATAACATCACTATGTTATAATCACTATGCAGACTCCTCTGCACTCTTAGGCTGGGAGGCACACCGATTATAACATCACTATGTTATAATCACTATGCAGACTCCTCTGCACTCTTAGCCTGGTAGGCACACCCATTATAACATCACTATGTTATAATCACTATGCAGACTCCTCTGCACTCTTAGCCTGGTAGGCACACCGATTATAACATCACTATGTTATAATCACTATGCAGACTCCTCTGCACTCTTAGGCTGGGAGGCACACCGATTATAACATCACTATGTTATAATCACTATAGTCTCCTTGGACTCCTCTGCACGCTTAGCCTGGTAGGCACACCCATTATAACATCACTATGTTATAATCACTATGCAGACTCCTCTGCACTCTTAGCCTGGTAGGCACACCGATTATAACATCACTATGTTATAATCACTATGCAGACTCCTCTGCACTCTTAGGCTGGGAGGCACACCGATTATAACATCACTATGTTATAATCACTAGTCTCCTCTGCACTCTTAGCCTGGGAGGCACACAGATTATAACATCACTATGTTATAATCACTATAGTCTCCTTGGACTCCTCTGCACTCTTAGGCTGGGAGGCACACAGATTGTAACATCACTATGTTATAATGACGTAGCCAGACAACAGAGTTGTCATTTTCGTTCATGAAAATATATTTTAAAATATCTAGAGCTTATTTTTTTATTTCCTTTTCTGCTAAGCAACAAGCTATATATGCTTAGATGTTTTCTATTTATATTAGGATAAATGTACGCGACTGTAAAGATGAAACGGAGGAGGCTCCACTTCCGCTTTATAGTTTACTCATGATAGCTCTTCTGTTGGTCCAGACTGTATGATGAAGCGTTTGGAAATTGCGAGAGGCAACAGTCTGGTAACGCGAGACTATAATCACTAGAACAACCAATTACTAACAACACATTACTAAATACTAACAACCAATCACACGGAACCATGACATCGCTAACACGATACTAACGGACATGATGATGCAACTTGTTTTCCATGACGTCAAATAAAATACAATAATATAGTCAGTGATGTAAATAGGTTTTCAATGTAATGAGTCCCGGGATGCAGGGATGGTCTTTTAGATGAGTCCCAGGGACATTTGATGAGTCCCACTTCAACGACGTTAGGAGATATATTTTGCCATTTTTACAAATTGCAGCAGTTAACTCCCATTTCATTTTATATGGTTATATTCATGTAGAAAACAGAAGAAGAAATGATTATTATAATTTATAACTAAAGCTAGCAAAATAACCTAGAATTAAAAAACTGTACAGTAGTGCATCCCGTGGATGCAGAAGTCGTTTTATTGCATCCCTTAACTATAAACTGCATTTTGGGATTTTAATCTCTGTATAGTTAGGGAACGTTGGCTATTGCTAAGCATTTATTTTGCAGAATTGCCACACATTTAGCTGTCTTCACAAATGTGTTCATAAAGGTGTCTATCAACCTCTCAATTTGTTCCAACCCAACTCTCTTGGGGAAACTTTGTGACGGCTGCTGAAAGTTAGGGTACCGTTCCAATAGTACACAGGCAGTACCTTGTCATCCGCGTCAGTCTTCCCAGCAGCCTCTCTGGTGGTGGCCTCTGGCTCTTCAGTCTTGTTGTGGTCCCCGGGAGAAGGGGGCCCCTTGGTGGGGGGCCCGCCGCCCGGAGGGGGCAGACCGCTCCCAGAGGGACCCTCCCCCGCCGCCGCCGAGGAGGAGCCACGCCCCTCTGCCCCCCCCACGCCGCCGCCAGTCACCACGGAGGCCGAGGGAACCTCCAACACCTGGAGGTCGTGGTCCGTCCCGCCCTCCATCTTTATGACCGCTGGGGGAAAAGAAAGAAAGGAGAAAAATCAAATCGACACATCGGTTAAATGGCCGCGACGCGTCGACTCGCCAAATACTGAGTCGTTCACATCCTCTACCTCAAAATATGAGTGTACATTTGTGACCAGATTTGACTGAGAGCCTGCCATTGTGCAAATTCCAGCTTTTCACCAGAGGAGAAAAACTGGACAAACAATCATATGTCTAGGATGGAACAGAGACTCTACCTGCGTCCATCAGTTTGATGATCTTGGGGGCATGTTCCATGTTGAGTGACAGGTCGTCCAGCCAACCGTTTTCCAGCAGGAAGAGGAAGACGGACAGTCGGGTCTTGAGGGCGGCCAGAGACTCCGCCTTCTTGCCTGTGATGTCATCGGGGTGGTATTTGGAACGGAACCTGAGAGAACGAGAGACACCCACATAATGTATGAGAGAGAGAGACACCCACATAATGTATGAGAGAGAGACACCCACATAATGTATGAGAGAGAGACACCCACATAATGTATGAGAGAGAGAGACACCCACATAATGTATGAGAGAGAGACACCCACATAATGTATGAGAGAGAGACACCCACATAATGTATGAGATAGAGACACCCACATAATGTATGAGAGAGACACCCACATAATGTATGAGAGAGAGACACCCACATAATGTATGAGAGAGAGAGACACCCACATAATGTATGAGAGAGACACCCACATAATGTATGAGAGAGAGACACCCACATAATGTATGAGAGAGAGAGACACCCACATAATGTATGAGAGAGACACCCACATAATGTATGAGAGAGAGAGACACCCACATAATGTATGAGAGAGAGACACCCACATAATGTATGAGAGAGAGAGACACCCACATAATGTATGAGAGAGAGACACCCACATAATGTATGAGAGAGAGAGAGACACCCACATTAGGGGAGAGAGAGAGACATGTGCATGCATGCATGCACCAGGGATCATCGATATGTCCGTACAAAAAGTGTCCATGGTCTTTGTCTGTGGCAAACTTTTGATTTACCATTTTAATGTTCTTTTAATTTTGTTCACAAGACCCAATTACTGAATGTCAAGTCTCCAGGTTTTCTTAAGGATATGTACGACACTAATTTACTACGACACTGTGTGGCATATTAGGAGTCAACTAGGACTAGTGGTTCTCAAATAATGCGTGGTGTGTGTGTCGTCGTAATGACTGTTTTTACATTTGCTGAAAATATATTTTCAGCATGCAACCAAGTGTAATGACTCATACTGGATCTCTTGTCCACTAGTCCCTTCCTAACATTTTAGTCTAGTTTTTATTTGTTGCCGAAATTATTTAGTCTTAGTTTTAGTCATCATAGCTTAGTTTTTATTTAGTTTTCATCAGTGAAAAAAGGTAGTTGACGAAACATTTTTCGTCTTAGTCGACGAAATCAACACTGGTGTGTGTGTGTACCATTCGTGTTCTTTGTGAGTCAGGAAGAAGTCTTGCAGCTGTTGTCTCCTGAAGTCCAGTTTGTACTGATTGTAGCGTTTCACCGCCTCGGTCTCATCCACACTGTCTTCCAGGTTCAACAAGAACTCCTACACACACGCACACACACAGACAGAGGACAACAGATGTGCGTCAAACAAGCGCATGGCGTTTAACATCAATTTACAATTTAGGCATTTATCAGACGTTCTTAATTCAGAGCGACTTACAGTAAGCAAGAACACCACCATGGGAATACATCAAATAGCTACATTAGAAATAGTCATCAACATCATACGTAAGCTAAGAACCTAACATCCGTCTAACAGTAGAATATCTATATAATGAAACTATGAGTATAACACTAAAGAGTGCTATGTCTACTCTACATAACATGCTATCTATTACAAATTACAAGTATTACAAGCTTATGCTTTTGCGTACGCCTGCAAGGTCATCGAGACCATAGATATTAAAAAAATAGATGCCTCATTGGGCGGAGGGCGGAAGAATTTACACTTGGGAGAGGAAGTACGCCGGAAGAGTGGACGGCACACTACGTCACGCTGCCACTCAAGTGACTACTGGCCAATCACAGTGCATCTTTTCCGGGACTTATCAGACCAGAACATGCGCTCTGTGACGCACGCTCATGCTTCCGCGGGGCTTCGCAAGGAATCTCTGGATTTTTTTTTGCCCTCCCTTGAGCACACATACGCTCCAGAGCCGGAAAGGGCGTCTACGTTTATATGTCTCTGGTCGAGACTACGGCAAGTGCTACGGGGCTAAGATGGAGTCGTGTTGAGTGATACCTTGAAACTCCGCATAGTGGGTGGTCCCGCTGGGGGCATGTCTGGATCAGACATACCTAGTCTGGATAGAGACAGACAGACAGAACATTAAAGACATTAATGACATTGTTTTTAATGTCGTTAATGTCAATGACATTAAATCACACATTGACAGCTAATGACATTCTTAAAGATCTTTAACCCATTTAAAACCAGGAAAGTGTGTCAACATTGTAGATGTCAGTGTTAGTTATTCATAAACAGCAGATCTACAAGCTCGCTTGTACAGCTGCTGTTGAGCATAGAGGACGAAGTTCACCGTCTTTTCAATTAGTAACGCCCAGCGCCCAGGACGAAGATTGATCCAAATTGATATAAAAAACGATCGCATTGCTCCACAGCCTGGGAGCGCCTGTTGCGCAACACTCGATGTTGCACAACAGTGGTGACGTCATCGAAAATGTTCTCCCCCCCGTTTAGCCGACGAGACCGAAAATCTTAAAACGTTATTAACTCTTGATCTAAATCATTCCGTCCAATTCTAAGCAAAGATTATTTGTTAGACGGCCCACCGTGGTCCCGTCGCTAGTCGCGGTAGATTTAATCATACCTCCCGTTGTTATCGATCGGCTCTAGAGTGTTTTGGCTACATCTAGCTGCTACAGCCACATCCGGGATAACATCCGGTCTGCCAGTAAAAGTGCTCAGCTGCTATAAATCGCTGGGCGCGGGGCAGGTCAAATTACTTTATTGGGGGTAGTAGATTTTTTTTACTGAGTTTTTCATGGAACCCAAGGCTCGGACCAGGTAGGGTCGGGTTCGGGCAGAATTCGAGAACTCTAGTCCCTGGTCAAATACATTTTTTACACATACATTTTTTAGACACTAAATTGAGAAAGGACGCAATCATGTCACCCTCCGGCGGTCCTGGGATGCAATACTGTACTCAGTTCTGTACTCTTAACTCCACGTTAAAAATAAATCAGGTAAAATGGATGTGACGTCTGCGAGTCCGTCAGAGGAATACATTATATTATATAACAGTGCAAAGAATATATTATATACTTTACACTGTTGATTGCAGAATACTTTGCAAACATGAATGTTGTCACAATACATTTTCCACATGAATAAAACCATATTATAAACACATAAGATGAAATGTCATTGAAGTGGGACTCATATAACATGTCCCTGTGAGTGTGACCCATCTAAAAGACCACCCCTGGGTCCCGGGACGGACCCACCACTACATTGACAACCTATTTACATCACTGTGAACTCACCAGTTGGTCTTGCCGTTTCCATTGACTAAAGAGACTGGAGTTTGTGTTTTTAACGGGTCGGGAACTACACACCCACACACACACACTCACACATATATTTACACACACACTTCTGGGGGCTCGGATTTGGGTTGGGTATTTGTTTTTCGGGAAGTGTCAGTAAATCCCGAAGTGGACTTTTCTTTTCTCTCTCTTTTGAGACTTTTGGCGCAAGGGCACCGTTGTGTGATTTTTGAGTCGGGGCCTGGAAAAAATGACATGAGTTTTGAGATTTTTCATTGTATTTTCTAGACATTGTTCCACAGTTTGATATTAGCTTAGTCAGGGGTTGACACTAAGGTCTCAGAGGCAAGTACAGGTCATGTTCTACTTGCCCAAAATGTCATGCCCACTTGCCCCCAAAAGTAAATCCACCATTATAAAAAATGATAGGTAAAAATGTAATTACCATTCCATTTAGCACATAGTATTTTTGAGTGTGTGTACTGAATTGGCCCGGAATGCACAGCTTTGTGTTTGTGTGTATGAGCACGGAATGTGCTCAGCTGATTGGCTGAGCATGGAATTACCATTGATTTACCAGCCAGGGGCAGGTGGGGGGAACCCTTAAGGTCCCTGCACACATCCGTTTTTCTGATTTTTTGCCGGTTTTCCGAAAAACGCGTCTAGTGTGCAACCACCTTTAGTGTTTGATGTAGCTGCCAAGGGCAGGTGGGCAAGCCTTAGTGTTTTATTTAGCTGCCAGGGGCAGGTGGGCAAACCTTAGTGTTTTATTTAGCTGCCAGGGGCAGGTGGGCAGCCCTTAGTGTTTTATTTAGCTGCCAGGGGCAGGTGGGCAACCCTTAGTGTTTTATTTAGCTGCCAGGGGCAGGTGGGCAGCCCTTAGTGTTTTATTTAGCTGCCAGGGGCAGGTGGGCAACCCTTAGAGTTTTATTTAACTGCCAAGAGCAGGTGGGCAACCCTTAGTGTCAACACCTGTAGGCTAATTAAACTGTGGTTAAATGTCGAGAGAGAGAGCGAGAGAGAGCGAGAGAGAGAGAGAGAGAGAGAGAAAGAAAGAAAGAAAGAAAGAGAGAGAGAGAGAGAGAGAGAGAGAGAGACTGGGTTCCAGCCCGATTCGATGCGTTCCGTGAATCTGTTTTGTCACTAAGCCACTCTGGTCTGTGGTACGGTTGGGGGATTAAGGTTGGTGAGGGGTGCGCGTTAAGGGTTGGGAGAGGGTTAAGGTTAGGTTTAGGTGTGCTGCCCCGTGGGAGGTTAGGGTTTGATAGGTTGTCGTTATCGGACCAATGGTATGTCTGACCAAAAGCATGCACCCACGGGGTGCACTAAACTCACCCCACACAGACGGCAGGTTACTACATCTGACAGTGGAACTACTGAATCAAATTAGCGTTTACTTTTTACTATTTTACTCTCGAGTCTCGAACTGGCACCGTTTAATGTACAACAGTGAGAGAAAGCATGGACAGAGTGGAGCTGGCTGATGACGTATCAGCAACAACGTGGCTACGTATACGGGTGACGTTAGGAAATAAGTCTGCTGCAGTGTTGTTTTCGTCGACTAAAACCAAGACGAAAAATGCACTGATGAAAACTAAATGGAAACTAAATTAAAACTAAGCTATGGTGACTAAAACTAAGACTAAATATATATAAAGACTAAAATGTTAGGGACTAGTGGACAAGAGATCCAGTATAAGTAATTTTACAATTAGTTGCATGCTGAAAATAGCAGATCTACAAGCTTGCGACGTATTGTGGGCTTGTAGATCTGCTATTTTCAGCAAGTGTAAAATTGATGCCGTCATTACGACGGCATCAAGGCCCGCCAAAATACATTTTAGTCGACTAAATCACCCGTAGATTTAGTCGACTAAAACTAGACTAACACCAATACATTCCAGGTGACTAAAATGTGACTAAAACTAAGTGGAAAACCATTCAGGAGACTACGACTAAAACTAAAATAGAAATGTTCTGCCAAAAAACAACAGTGGTCTGCTGCCTGCTGGGCCAAACTGAGTAGCAAAGTGACAAAACAAATCTCAGAAACGCAAGCGAATCAGGCTGGAGAGAGAGAGAGATGTAAAGACAGAGAGACATAGAGAGAGAGAGATAGTGTGTGTGTATATCTCACCTGCCCTGCAGTGGGTGTGTGGTGTGGTGGGGGTGCGGGGGCATGTGGGGGTTCATGTCGGGGTGCCACCCCCCCTGCATGCCCCCTCCTCCTCCTCCCCCCCCGCCCGGACCACCCCCCACCCCAAACGGAGGCATGCCGCCGCCCCCTCCCCCTCCTCCTCCTCCCCCGTACGGCATGTCGTAGCCTCCTCTGTAGGGCTCGCCGCGGTGGTCGTCCCTGTGTGGAGGAGAGAGAGAGAGAGAAAGAGAGAGCGAGAGAGAGAATCAGTCAGACCAGTGGACCCTAGTCTCGTCTCCGGCGTTGTTTTGCGTTGACTAAAACCAAGACGAAAATACATTTTGTTCGACTAAATCAACTGTCGATTTAGTCGACTAAAATCTTATATTTAGTCGACTAAAACTAGACAAACACTAAAACATCCCAGGTGACTAAAATGTGACTAAAACTAAATGAAAACTATTCAAGAGACTATGACTAAAACTTGCTGTCAAAAATACTGCTCGTCTCGCGTGGCCAGACTGTTGCCTCTCGCAATTTTCAAATGCTTCCGTCATACAGTCTGAAGCTCTGGTTATGAGTAAAATATAAAGCGGAAGTGGAGCCTCCTCCTCCTCCCCAACTTCAGTTTACCAGTCTTTACAGTCACGCAAAATGTATCCAATATAAATAGAAATCATCTAAGCATATTATATAGCTTGCTGCTTAGCAGAAATAGAATGTAAAGATGTATAATGATGAACAGATTAGGTGTAGTTCCAGACTCTATATAGCATTTGGAGATTGTATGTGTGTGTATGTGTGTGTGTGTGTGTATATATATATATATATATATATATATACACACACACACACACACACACACACAACAATAAACTTACCATTCTCGTCTCATGCGTTTGTGCTGGGGGCTGATGTGTCTTGGAGGAGAGAATCTCTCTCTGCGACCTCGGTCATAATCCCTCCTCCTGTCTCTGCCTCGGTCCCACTCCCTACACGCACGCACGCACAGACACACGGATTACAGTTCACAATATTCTGTGGGGGAGATATCTCTGAATTGTTTTGTTCACTTGTGAAACAAGTTTGAATTTGGGAAAGCAATCGAACATGGATCTGCCGATCGACAAGAGCTTTGATATGCGGTAAGCCAACTTTATAGGTTTATCATTAAATAAAGCACTAAATAACACGTTAATGGCGTCGTTGGCGGTGCTGGATTTCATTAAAAATGCGTTAAAGAAGTCGTTAGCCTGGAATGAGTTCATTATTTGTAATTATTTATTCATGGAATTTCTTAAGATTTGTCGCTTTATTTGTTTAAAAAGAAATCATATAAAATCAGACCTGTCCGAAGTGAGTGGTGCTGTACGTAGTACTGTACTATAACAAGCCCTCCTCCCTGGCTTGTGTGTGTGTGTGTGTGTGTGTGTCAGGCTGTGCAACAGTGACACTTGATGGTGAACAAACACTTATAACACAATGTCCGTGCTCGGACGGACCCAGCCAGGGCTGCACCACTCAAAAATAAAAACCGTACCTCTCAGGCCAGTCCTCTCTCCTCCTCTCCTCTCGTTCCCTTGATCGCTCCATCTCGCTCCTCTCTCTCCTGAACTTGTCCCGCCTCCTCCTGTCAAACTCATCATCGCTGTCTCCCATTGGCCTAAAAAAAACCCACACGTGACGTGCATTAGACCCGCCCCCAACGTGGTTTATGTGAAGATGTCTATTAAAACATACATGGGCAACTGGTGGCCCGGGGACCATCACTTAATGCGGCCCGCAGGTTAATATCGGAATACTGATATTATTGATTTCAGCCGTTGCAATTCCAAACACGCAAACATAGCCAGCTTTAATTACTTCAGTCTATACATGTAGCTTAATGACTAGTATAAAAATGTTATTGTCTATTTTTATGTCCAATGTATTGGATATGTGGATTCCAATTAAAAAATAGCAAAAAAAATAACTCTACAAGCTCAAAATGTGTTTCAGTGAGACGCATTTTGAGCTGACAGCTTGAACAGATCTACAAGCTCACAATATTAAATGTAAAAAGGTATTAAAGTTAAATCTGACTTGCCTAAGCCTGCAGTGCAGACACCCTGTTACATGTATTTTTCAGAATGGACACAATTATTATATTTTTTTAATACAGAATGAGATCACATCAACATCGGTAATATCGGTTATCGGCCATAACAGCAATTAATTATATCGGATATCGACCAAAATGTCTCATCGGCACATCCCTACTCTGTATGCATCCAAACCATCCCAGTCTGGCCTCTCGGCTTTAATCTCTAAAACATCTGACATGAGCTGTCCCTTTCCCTTTTGAAAAGGTACTTTCACTTAAGTACTTGGTAATAATAAATGAAGAGTACTTGTTGTATTCGTGGAACAATAACTAATACAAATCACACGTGCTCTTTTCATCGTACATCAGTATGACGTCAATAAAGTGTCCATTCACTGTCGATGAGAATGTAATGCGTTTGTGTAGGACAAAGTTAGTGCACATACACCAAAATCTGGAAACACCCCTCAAAAACTGTACTGTAGACTAGTGGCCGGGCAACCTTTTTGACATGAAGTGCCATGTTTTTATTTTCTTGCCCTTACTGTCATATTAAATTAAGTTTAATTATGACACCACATCGAAATTAAATATATATAAATGGTGGAGAGTTTGAATTTACCAAATGGACCCTTATTAGAGCATTTATTACCATGGCAAGAAATGCTAAGAATCTTGTTTTGTCCATAGGCCTACAGATATTGTAATAATTGTTATTCCTTTTTTCCTACTGATGATGCTTCCTCATTCTGCTCCTCCACTCTCTTCTGCATATGAAATTCCCCTCCTTTATGCTCTTTCTCAGCTGCAATTCGAAACTAGCCCCTTAAAATCTGAATCCCCCTACCCATCCCTTTTTCCGCTCACTGTATGTTTTTTCCCCCTTTTTACCTCCTTTATGATGATGATTTCCTGTTTTTGGCTATATAGAAGTGTATATTTGTACGTCTTTAAATGTTATGATGAATTGAACATGGTGTACACTCTTGTAAACATGAAGTGTAATACTTTATGGTGTCGCCCCCCAGTTAACAGTTTTTGTATTGAGTTGTGCTTGAAATGTACCGTTTTTCTCCAATCTGTTAAAAAATACTTTAATCAAACTCGCATCCTGTTCAACTCCCATTGATTGATTGAAGTATTTAACAGTTTGCAGAATTACAGTACAATTCAAGCACAACTCAATACAAATACTGTTAACTGTGAGTGGACGACACCATAAAGCATTACACTTGTTTACAAGAGGGTCCACCTTGTTCAATTCATCAAAACATTTAGAGACACAGCCGCAACATATGCCCATATTCCTGCCAACAGTAGCATCTTTAGCGGTGCTTAATTGTTCGTACGGTCTGACATGGTATCACATCATGTAACAACAATTCAACATAATACTCTTGTGCCTACGGTTGCCCACCCCTGCTGTATAACAACTGGTTAGCACGATAGCATCATAGCTAACTGAGCCAGCATGCTAGCTAGCATGCTAACTGGTTAGCAGTGTTGCCATATCCGCTTATTATAAGCGACTTTGTGTTGCGTTTTTTATAGCTTGTTTCCTAATGGTTAAAACAGGGTTACCATTTTTAAGTCAAGGACCCCCAAATAAATATAGGCATGTGTCTGCGGACCCCCATTTGAAAACATGGGTCAAATCTTCTTTGGGGGTCAGGGTCCCCATAGAAGATTTGTGTTATTAAAAATGTTTAAAGAAGATTTACATTTTTAAAAATGTCTTCCAAGACATTAAAAAAATATATAGCAGATCTATGAGCTCCCAACGCGCGTTGTGAGCTCATAGATGTACTATTTCCAAATAGCCTATGTATTTACATGTTTAAAGGCCCAAGGGCAAGTCCAAGCTTCTTTTGAGATTGTTTTCGTAGACCTGGTTTCTTGTTTCTCTCGCAAAACCTGGCAACACTGCACAATAGCATCAGCGCTAACCTAAGCCAAGCATGATCAGGTAACTAAACAGGAGCTGTGATGCTAACAGCTATCGCTAGCTAGTAGTAGTACATTTATTCTAACACGAATGTTTCTTACCTGCAAGCTGCAGTCAAACTACAGACGTGTAGTTTTTATTTATAATGTTTCCTTATACCTGGAAGAAGCTGCAGATGAACTACAGATGTGTAGGTTTTTTTTAATTAATAACCAAAGTTGTTCAACACAGAATGAAGAAGATCCCGCCGCGGCGCGGAGCTGCAACAACGAAGACACAATACTACTACTTCCGGGTTGTAATGAAAGGCGCGCCGCCTGCAGGATGGATGATGATATACAGTGCAGAGCAGATGGTAGGCCTACATGTAATTTACAGATGTAATGTAATGTAATGTCCGACTATATCCAAGGCTCTGGTACAGTGGTTCCCAAACTTTTTCATGTCAAGGACCCCCAAATTGACACTGATGAGCCCGCGGACCCCTGTTTGAAAAAGACATGCCAGGGACCCCCATAAGAGAAGATTTGTATGGCTCTAGCAGTGATTCTCAACCCGTTTTATTTCAAGGACCCCCATTTTGACATGCATTAGTCTACGGACCCCCATTTAATGGCATTTCTATCTCTGGGACCCCCAATTTATATTGTAAAATCAATGTTAATTTAACTCTGAGAGTGTACAGAGTGTCTCTCACTCTCAGAGTTACAGACCCATAAGGGTCCGTTTGGTTCCAAACTATCATTTAGCTGGGGACCCCCTGGAACTCCCTCAAGGACCACTGGGGGTCCCCGGACCCCACTTTGGGAACCACTGCCATAGTAAATGTCTCTCTCAACCAACTGGTGCTGTGGTGGGGACCACCCCATGACCCCGGACCACCCATGTGGTCCTTGATGGGGTTCCACGTGGTCCCCGGCTAAATGGTGGAGAGTTGGTATTTACCAAAATGGACCCTTATTAGATCTTTAACTCTTGAGATTGTGTTTCTCTTGATTGAATTATTATTGAACTGTTTTATTGTGAAACATCTGCATTGATTGATTGATTGATTTTTTTATTCACAGTACCTGCGGAATGGGTACATTTCAAACAATAGTAAAGCTCAATACAAAAACTGCTACGAGGATAAAAAGCACCAAGACTTGTTTACATCAGGGTCCTCCATTTTCAATTCATCAGAACAATTAGACAAATATACACTTCTATCATATATCAGGTGTTGCTCCCTTTTTTCTTAGTCAGGTATACTGAGGGCAATGCTGCATTTACAATTTTGAATTTCAATCCCTTTTTTATATTTTATATTGTTGACCTTGAACTATTTCTAAAATATTAGCACTATTCGTTCAACTTTGCTAAAACTGGAGTAATATGTTCTCTCAACTTAGTTTTAGTTAAAACATTTTGTAATCTGTCAGTTGTTTTCTTAGGCAGTCCAGAAAAAAGTGCATTGCAGTAATCAAGCCGAGAAAACACAAAGGCGTGGATTAGCATTTTTGCATCGTCCAATGACAAATAGGCTCTGATTTGTGCCATATTTCTAAGGTGAAAAAAGGCAATCTTGGTAACATGATTGAATGTGTGAATCAATAATGACCCCCAAGTTCTTTACTGTACTGTTACTTTCTACTACTACTTTTAAAAATATCTCTTCCTTCATCAGATATGATACATCATACCCACCTGTTACCTTGTGTCTCATGATAGTCAGTTATGGAGCCTGCCTGGTAATGGTCAGGATGGGATGGAACATTTCCCCTCTTTTATTATTATAATTTTTTTTAATATACCGGTATATGTTTTTTATTGTACAGAGTCAGACGCCAAGTCCCATAGAAAACCATTGACATTTTAGTTCATCCTCCTGATCATTCTGTTGATCTGGTCCTCCCTGTTGCCAGCATCTCCGCCCTCCACAAAGTGTGTGGTCTTCTTGTTCATGCCACCATGGGGAGATGACAGCTTGAAAGGCCACAGGAAGTTGTTGGCGTACTTGAAGTTCTTTCCGACTGTGTAGATCTCATGGATGAGATCCTCAATGCAGATCATGCCGTATTTACCGAGGGCCTTGTCTATCAGGGCGTTGTCTGAGAGGGGAAGGCGCTGCTTCTTCACCTTGCCAAAGCCACGCTTGTAGATCAGCTCACGCACTGACTTCAGGTTGGGGTATCCCCAAGCTATGTAGGGCTCTGCAATCCTCAGCATGTTGATGGAAGCCTTGTTCAGCTTGACAAACACACCGTTGAAGATCTGGCGCAGTCGGAGCAGCTGCAGAACTTTGCGGACCTTGGGACTGACACCGTTGATACCTCTGATCCTGATGACAAAGGCCAGTTTGGGCTCAGCAGGTACATAGTAGTTCCCAACTTTGCGGGCTGTACGAGCCTTGCGGACCTCACACCTGTACATCTCTTTGTACTCCTTGTGGTACTTCTCAGCCCTCTTGTAGATCAGTTCCCTGGTCGCTTTGCGAGCCTTCTTTTCAGCCAGAAGCTTCTTGATGCGCGCGGCCTTCATGGTGGCAAAGGCCTTTCGCCTTTTTAAAAGGCTCTCAGGGACTGCCGGAACCTTTTTTTCTGCGTCCGCCATTGTGTAAAGTAATTCCAAGTTATCTTCAGTGAGTAAATTCAGATCCAGAGCGTGTACAGTTGTAAAGGATAGAGGAGAGAGGGGTCTCCAAAGATGCTCTGAACAAATGTCTAAGATAGCTCGAACTAGTGCTGGTTGTCTAGGCTAGGACCGGCTGCAGTTGCTTGGGTGCTGTAGATTCTGAGGATTTGGGATCGTTGGAGATGCCGTGTGCGTGGCTTGGTGTCTGAGGTTTAGAAGCTGGGATCTGCCGTTTATAATGAGCAAGGCTAGTGTCACGATGTCACCGCTGTGTATATCCATCTTTGGGGTTTCTACATTAATCTGATGTCAACGCTGGATATATCGCCGTTGTCTCCATATATGGGACTATAGGTTATCCCCATATATGGAGCTCTAAGTGAAAGCCTTCGTAACAGCCACCCCCAGATTTCCCATGGGAATCTGTACCATATCCAGAAGGCTTTCTTGATATGGTACGCATTGTGAGCTTGTAGATTGGCTATTTTCAAATGGCCAAAATGTATATAGGGCTGGAGTGGTTAATGGATGTTTTCTAATCAAAATTACAATCTCCAAAGTAACTAGTAACTAAAGTTTTCAAATAAATGTAGTGGAGTGAAAGTACAATATTTTGATCCAGAATAATAAGATAATATGTTTAAGTCATTGGGGCCCGCCATTTTTCATTAATCAGAATTAGCATGACATTAAAATAGCAGATCTCTTGTGAAGTAATAGTGTAAATGTCAAATAACATATACGTGAAGTCAGTTTCATGATAGCCTATGCATAAACTGACACAATTAAAAAACCCAAAACAACAGCTTTTACAGAAAACATATTTATTAAAGTTTGAATCCTTTTATTTGTTGAATCATCAAATAATTTAAAATCAGGTTTTTCATTTTGTACAAAAGACACTGACCGGTTCAGACACTGAATAGAAGATATAACAATGAAATAAAAAAAACACCAGGTTGTCAATCATGGCCACGTCACAGTCAACTACAATGATGAAAAATAGAACAATAAAAATACACAAATATAAAGTTCATCTTTCTTATATAATAATAATAATGTGATACTTTTTGGAGCAATGGGAGTGT
Source organism: Electrona antarctica (assembly GCF_951216825.1). Classification (NCBI taxonomy): domain Eukaryota; kingdom Metazoa; phylum Chordata; class Actinopteri; order Myctophiformes; family Myctophidae; genus Electrona; species Electrona antarctica. The sequence continues at coordinate 26,516,400 of NC_136802.1, read as the reverse complement.
GGTTATGGCACTGGTGGCAGGTTTGGGGACCACAAGAGTTGACCCTTACGGGTCCCCTGAGAGTGTAACACATGGAACCAAATGGACCCTTACGGGTCTGTAACTGAAGAGTGTGGAACCAAATGGACCCTTACAGTTCTGTAAACTCTTGAAAGTTACAGAGCTCTAAAGGTACCATATGAGCCTATGCCATGAACACCAAAATAAACCATGGCTATTGGTCGACCGTATATGACATCATCGTGGAACAATCATGACATCGCAGCTGTCATACTTCTATGTTGATTGACACACACTCATAAACACCAGGTATTCAATTTTAGACGATCAAATAAAAGACAGCGTTTTACTGATCAGCAGAGAGAAAAAAAACACTTAAAGGAACGAACAGAGTTGAAATGTTATCAAAGTGTTGTTGTGCACAACTAGCTCATCATTTTATCAATTAAACATGTATATGAGCTAGACCAGTGGTTCCTAAACTTTTTAGCGCGTGAAAACAGAAACTAGACCTTCTCCCAGGACCCAAATTTGTGAAAATGTCGCTTTGCGCCGTGTTGTGAGCTCGGCTATTTTCACTACTGCTTTTGTTCATTTGTTAATTTATGGAAAAAATCATTGAATTTTTGTTTAATTCATGAAAAGTTTAGCTTTTTTTTAGGGAATGTTTTTTGAAAACCCACAAATGGGTCACTGTTTGGGAACCAGTGATCTAGACCACGGACATAGACTTTGACCCGTAGGTGTTTTTGGGAGAGTCCTCCAGATGTTTTTGACCCATACGTATGTTGTTAAAATGAAAAAAAGTAATCTCGTTTTATTTAAACCACTAAAAGTCCTATATTTTCTTCACTAATCTCTACACAAAAGGCAGACGCAGCGGCACAAGCTCCGCAACACACCGTGAGCTTGTAGATCTAATGTTTTGACACGAGGTTGAAAGTGGTTCAAATGAGGACAAAAAAACATAATGTAATCGAGGTCAGAATAAAACTAAGGCACACAAAAACTGTAAATGAGGATTAAAGTTCTCAGTCATTTTAGGATAGAAACCAGCATGTCTTCTATGGAAGCAACACATTTAATTATCCATAATAAGACCAGAGTAAAACCTTTAAAGGTTTTTTAAGCCTATGTGTTTTGTACTCTGGTTATGGATAAATAAATCAGCAACATTTCTTTCAGTCAAGACATTTTATTCTGCTTTACAAATCCTGGGATTCAAACTTTTGACCTTTGACCTATAGGAAGAAAGCTCCTGCTATGTGTCCTCTATCCTATTCACAGGTAGGTTCATCAATCTGTCTGGCAGGTTGACCTGTCAATCAATCAATGTGATCAGAACTCCCATCAAACTGCAATGTGAAATGATATGTTTGTGGAAATGAAACTTCCTGATGTCGATCGATTTTAACACACGGAAACATGCACACACACTCGCAGACCCACACACACACACACACACACGTGGAGTTTTCATATATTGCATAGATCCACAGATCAATATAAATCATCGATATAAAGCTGTAGAATTCATACATAAGGCAGTAGGGTGCAGCCACACACACACACACACACACACACACACACACACACACACACACACACACACACACACACACACACACAGTGTTTGTGACAGGCCGTGTATCAAACTTGCGTGCGCGCGTGCGCGTGCGTGTGTCTGTGTGTGTGTAATATTACAAAGTTATCAATAACTTCTGTAACTCGGCCAAGAATAGATTTAAATAAATATAGTTTCAAGAGGAAAACGTAATAAAATGCATCAACTCTTTTGCTGCCACCGTGTGGCCACTGGTGCATTAGCACCAGCACATTGTGTGCTAATTAGCATTAGTACACAATGTCTATCTTTCACCAGAAACGGTAATAGTTTAATCGCCGTGAAAAACAAAATATAATCAGATCCGAACCTCAGATGTCTGATCAACACCACAGGCAGCGCCATAGTTTGTTAGAGAAAACAAGCGAGAGAAGAACGTAATTAGAACAGGACTCTATGGGATGCGCGCGCATGGTTCGTGCGGTCGGGGGTGAGCAAGGCGTTGCCTAGCAACGCCTTGCTCACTAAAAGGGCTACTTGGATACGGGCTAAAGGTTGATTTTCAGCTAAACCGTTTCATATTTGATAGAAAGGGAAATCAATCGATCTACGAGATAGTTGGCAGTCAAAGAATCTAAATGTAAGTTTGGCCAATTGTGTATGAGAGACACACACGCACACACACACACACGCACGCGCGCACACACACACACACACACACACACACACATACACACACTCGCACGCGCACACACTCTAGGGGTCAACGAAGGACACCATGATGTAGCGGGTGCCCTGGGTGGTGGGCAGACCCTCATGGTAGTGGGTCAGTCGTCCAGGGTGCATGAAGCTCCACCCCTTTCTGGGTGACTCCACATTACAGTCGTAACGCAGGAACCTACAGCCGCCTCCCTGTGGGGGGAGACAGGTGGAGAGATAGACAGGACAGGCAGACAGGTGGAGAGATAGACAGGTGGAGAGATAGACAGGTGGAGAGGCAGACAGGTGGACAGACAGACAGACAGACAAAAGATATATTAATACCTTCAATTCTACATGCATTACTAGCTAATTACCCTTCGCTAAACTCCACCCACAATGCCAATCCAAATAGCTATAGTAACCGTTGCTAAGCCGGGCAAGCTTCCGTCACCTCATAACTGTCTTAACCTTGGCCGGTTAAGACTGATATGAGGTTAGGGGACTTACGTGGCTGGTTAAAACTGATATGAGGTTAGGGGACATACGTGGCTGGTTAAGACTGAGGTTGGGTTAGGGTTAGAAAACACGACGTCACAGTGAGCTCCACAACTGTGTGTGCGTGCGTGCCTGCCTGCGTGCGTGCGCGTGCGTGTGTGCGTACCTGGTAGTCGATGTACTTGTTGTTCAGAGCGATGTTTATGGTGAACGTTGACGAGTCGTGGTGAGGTCGTAGAGACGGCTGCTCGTCTGGACGATACCGAACCACAAAGTTCATTATAGCCTGGGCCTGCACGGAGCGCAGCGGGGGAGGAGGGGGTTAATACTGTACACACATATGCAAGATGCAAGACACATGACAACTGTGCATATAGAACATACGCACACCAGTTTGTAGAGCTCTGAGACTTACTTTATTTTAAGGCAACAAATTGCAACGTTTCGACCGACTAGGTCTTCATCAGGCAAATATCAGACGCTCCTGACGCTCTCTCGTTCCACAGTGTGGACGCTACAGCGAGACATTATCTGTCTCCTGGTCTGTGTGCGTGCGTGTGTGTGTGTGTGTGTACCTTGGGGTAGTAACCAGGGTACATTTTTTCGGTCACAGGGACGACGTAGTCTTTGAGGAACTTGAGCCACTCCTTCTCGAAGCCGATCTGGTTCATGTGAATGTCGACGGTAGGCACGTTCTCATAGCCTCCGGCTAGACGCTCGTCCTGCACGCACACGCACACAAACACACACACACACACACACACACACACACACACACAGTGTCATTGATTGTAATGGCATTATGACAATACTAAACTGTTCATATCCATGATTATAGTTATAACTCCCACTTCATTAACCCATTCAGGATGGGAATCTCTTGTGCCGTTCTTGTTCCCTGTTCATTTTCCTAATAGACTTTTCAAAAAGTATTTAGTTAAAGACGTTTACGCCGTGGACAAAGCCAACTCGAGTTGTGACAAATCATGACAATAAACACAATGTTTTGGGCCGATCAAATAATTAGGAAAGAAAAAAAAGGCAGGTTTTGTTTTGTTTTTCTTCTTACAAATCATAGAATCACCCATTATTACAGAACTAGATACCACATATTATAGTACAACCCATACATCACATTAAAATCACAGCAACAACATCTACAAGCTCATAGCTTGTAGAGCTCAAAGCTCATAGCACGGCACCGAGTGCCGCGCTACGAGCTTGTAGGTCTGCTATTTTTGAAAAATCGTGAAAATGTGGCATGAATCTTTGAATATATATTCTTTCAGAGCGAACGTTAACGCAAATCTTTGCTTCTGGGGGGAGGGGGGTCCGCGGAACAACATATTTTCAGATGGGGGTCGGCGACCAAATACATACATTGTTGCGTCCACCAGACCATTCTCCATAGTCCTCCATGGTCTCCACCAGGTCGTCACACATCCTATCTGAGAAGGTTGGGAACCAGTACACATCTGGACAAGGCTGCGCACACACACACACACACACACACACACACACACACAATGTTGGTCAGACAGTTCTGGTCAGATAGACCAGGGGTGCGTTTGGAAATGCGCACTGGGAGTGCACTCGCCTATTAGTTTGCATTGCACAGTGTGCTATTTCCGAACGCGCCCCAGTTGTTCTCAACCTTGGGGTCGTGATCCCTTGGGGGTCGCGAGACATGGCCAAAGCATGTTCGGGGGTCCCCAGCCATGACCTTGATCTAATCATTAGTGAAACAATTAGTTCTTCTTTTCACTGTTTGTGCGGTCGAAACCCAGTCACTGATTGCCCCCCGTGAGGTATCATTGTCTGATACCTCATACTCTCAGCCAATCCACTGAAAAAAATCTGCCATTCATTTTTCCCATAGAGATTTACAAAAATATTTATATAAATTATTCTAAGCCTAGACTCAAGCCTTCCCAGGATGCTCATAAGTCATAACACTGTTGATTCTGTTAACCCATGTTGGTGTTTTGAGCATTATGTTATGCTTTAGCTATTGAAAAATAGCAGATCTACAAGCTCACGAGCTTGTAGGTCTGCTATTTTTTAAATCATGAAAACGTGGCGCAAATCTTTGCATATATATTCTTTATATAACGCTTTTAACTCAAATCTTTGTTTCTGAGGGGGGGGGGGGGGGGGGGGGGCCACATCTGAACGCCCGCAGCCAAATACAGATATTTCTGGGGGTCCTTGACATGAAAAGGGTTGAGCACCACTGACATAGAAACATTCATAAAAGTGTTAGGATTTAGAAGGCTTTTTTAAAATCAACATCAGTCCAAAATGTGTTAATAAAAAAAAATGTTTTCCCAGAATCAAAAGTGTTATGGTCATGACTCACCAGGATCCTGGATGGCTTAGAATAATTGATATAAATATTTTTGTAAATCTCTATGGGAAAAAAAAGAATGGCCGACTTTTCAGTGGAACCAGAAAACCACACCCACTGCTATGCCCCATTGGTTGAAGTCCAGACTGATATTGTGGTTTTATTATAGACGTTAGAATTACCTGTTCCACAAATGTAGTATTATCCTCGAAGATCTTGGTGTAGTTGATATTTATATATTTCTCCTTCCAGTCCTGCGCACACGCACACACACACACACACACACACACACACACACACACACACACACACACACACACACACACACACACACACACACACACACACACACACACACAGGCTATGAAGATAGACGAACAAACAGAAACAGCGAGTGTGTGTGTCGAAAAATATTTGTCTGTCGACTACCTGTTTTCACAGACGAAAACTAAATAAAGACTAGAGCTAAGATAAGAAGACTATGACTAACTATTAGGGCTGTCCCCGACTAAGGATTGATTAGTGTGTGTGTGTGTGAGTGTGTGAGTGCGTGCGTGCGTACCATAGGGTTGTCAAATATCTGCCACATGTCGGGGTGCAGTTTGGACGTGTTGTAGTTTGCAGACGAAACCAGACGACCAAACTCATCACGATTTGATACGAACATAAACACTCCCTGGAGAGAGAGAGAGAGAGACACAGAGAGAGAGAGAGAGACAGACAGACACAGACAGAGAGACAGACAGAGAGACAAATGTAAATCAGCATGGATTTGTTTTTTTTTAAGATATATTTTTTGTGGCTAAACTGGCTTTCGCCTTTATTTTATTTTCTATAGAGGGATAGGTATACAGTAGGCTGACAGGAAATGGGGGGGGGGGGGGGGGGGTGACAAGCAGTAAAGGCCGTCGGGATTGGGAGTCGAACCCGCGGCATACTGCCAGACTGGATTACCAGCCAAGGTGCCCAGACGGCTACGCCAGCCCCCCGGGCCATGGATTTGTTTTTGACATCCAATGTCGCCACAAGATCTTTGAATGTTATGAACTATATACAAACCACAGTTAACGTTTTCAAACATTACCGTTAAAATAATCTACTAACTGCAGCGTCGCACACACACACACACACACACACACACACACACACACACACACACACACACACACACACACACACACACACACACACACACACACACACACACACACACACACACACACACACACACACACACACACACACACAGTACCTGGTCTCGTACGGTCCGACAGAACACCATATCAGGGTCCATTCCCTCCTGCTCATACAGACTGACGTGCTTCAGTTTGGATCTCAACACACTGCCTTTGATCAGGTACACCTGGGTTATGTAGGGCACGTTCCATAGGCCGCTACGCAGAGAGAGAGAGAGAGAGAGAAAGAGGTTATTAATGTTATGCGATCTCATTTCAAAATTTGAGCAAGAACGGTGCAGCACTAGTTGGCTGTCTAATTCATTTTAGTGACTCCGTTTTGTGTTTTTGCTACAAGAGAGAGACTTTAAGAGAGGTTTAGGGTCAATCACTTTGAAGTTGTCCGTTTTAAAGCCACAGTAGTCGGCTGAACTTGGACAAAAGACAAATACATATTTTCATGGCAATTATGAGACTCGTGTGAGACTTGTGATCTCGATTCTTGTGATCTCGATTCTTGTGGAGAAAAAGAATCGCGATTCACATTTGAGCAAGAATGGTGCAGCGCTAGTTAAAACGGTTGCATATACAGGACAGGTAATGCACGGTTAGTAAGTTATTTCCAAGAGGTTTCCAGAAGTGCGTGCGTGCGTGCGTGCGTGCGTGCGTGCGTGCACTCACACTCTCTTGCCCTGGACGATGTCGATGTAATCCTCTGAACGCGAGTAGAACCCCTCTGGACTCAACGCTCCCCAGAAGTTGGACCACAGCTTACCATGTCTGGACAACATGGGGGCTATCACCGATCTGGTAGAGAGACATAGACATACACAGAGTGGGGGGGAGAGAGAGTATACATAGTACATCAGTACATACTTGTTGTCCTCGACTATAAGTGTGCTTAGTACATCAGTACATACTTATTCCCCTCGACTATAAGTGTGCTTAGTACATCAGTACATACTTATTCCCCTCGACTATAAGTGTGCTTAGTACATCAGTACATACTTGTTCTCCTCTATAAGTATGCATAGTACATCACTACATACTTGTTCTCCTCTATAAGTATGCGTAGTACATCAGTACATACTTGTTCCTCTATAAGTATGCATAGTACATCACTACATACTTGTTCTCCTCTATAAGTATGCAAAGTACATCAGTACATACTTGTTCTCCTCTATAAGTATGCATAGTACATCAGTATATTCTTGTTCTCCTCTATAAGTATGCATAGTACACCAGTACATACTTGTTCTCCTCTATAAGTATGCGGAGTACATCAGTACATACTTGTTCTCCTCTATAAGTATGCGGAGTACATCAGTACATACTTGTTCTCCTCTATAAGTATGCAGAGTACATTAGTACATACTTGTTCTCCTCTATAAGTATGCAGAGTACATCAGTACATACTTGTTCTCCTCTATAAGTATGCGTAGTACATCAGTACATACTTGTTCTCCTCTATAAGTATGCATAGTACACCAGTACATACTTGTTCTCCTCTATAAGTATGCATAGTACATCAGTACATTCTTGTTCTCCTCTATAAGTATGCATAGTACACCAGTACATACTTGTTCTCCTCTATAAGTATGCGTAGTACATCAGGGTTGATGAGAGCCACATCCGAGTCAATGCTGAAGTAGTAGTCACACTCTGGAGCCTTCTTACACGCCTCGCTGGAAGACATGCACGTACACACGCACACACACGCACACACACAATATAGAATTTGAGTGTCATATTAGTGTCTAGTGGTGTGATCTTCTAATACAGATGGTTCTTTGTTTTTTTCTTTACTCACACAGCCATAGTTCTGGCCTGGTCCTGGTTAAGTATATAGTAGTATTAATGGTAGTATTAATCAATTTTGGGCGGGAACCCCTTTTGGTGTTTTAAGCATTATGTTATACTTTAGCTATTGAAAAATAGCAGATCTACAAGCTGTTTGAGCACCACTGACATAGAAACATGGGTTTTTTCTGAAAACTGTCAGAATTTAGAAGGCATTTGTAGAATCGAGCTCAGGTCTAAATGGGTTAAGTAATATTAATGTATATATATATATTGTACTCACACAGCCATGGTTCTGGCCTGGTCCTGCTGGAGGTTCTCTTCAGGTCCGACCAGACGAGCATCAGGAAACAGAACCTTGTTTTTCTGCCAGAACGCCTCGATGTGTTTCTCATGATAAACAACCTGGAATATACAGATATTAGTACATTAAATGTACATTAAATACTGGAATACGCTTCAATGTGTTTCAACCTAAAATATGGCACACATGAATACATTATAGAATACATTGTACAATACATTAAATGCATCATATAATGCATTAAATACTCAAGGTGTTTTTCATGGTTAAACAACCTGAAATATAAATGTTGTAATACACATTAAATATACATTATATAATACATGAAAGGAGGACAGAATTGTGTGAGTTGGAAGAAATCGAAAATTATATTATTATAATGTGTGTGTGTGTATCGTACATTGTTGTGAATAAACAGACGTATTTTCTCCATGGGGTAGTTCAAGGTCGTCAGTCTGTTGAGGAATTCTTCCAGGAAGGCAGTCGGCTGCTCGATAAACACCGCTACGTGCACCACGGGCATGTCTTCATCCTGCGCACGCGCACGCGCACACGCACACGCACACACACACACACACACACACACACACACACACACACACACACACACACACACACACACACACACACACACACACGGCATTTAGCAGAAGCTAAACAAGGTAACACAAGCAGTGGCGTGCACAGACATTTAGAGGGGCAGGTGCTCAAGTGAAAAAAGGGAACCTTGTGCAGCGCGTGGAACCGGCCGGTTGCCTTCATAGTGTGAGATTTATAGATTTTGGGGCATAAATAATATATTAGAAGAATTTTGTAAATCAAGAATTGATCAATGTCACCGTGGTCCACATACTGTACACTGTACAAATTTTTTTCTGTACAGTGTACACTGTACAATTCTCCATTCATTGTCACTGGGAATTTAATTTGTGTAGGACAGAAATGTACACTAATAGCTGAATATAGGAGGGGCTAGCTCCCCTCGAAAATAAGCTGTACATTGAAACTATAAACACTATAGAGCGGTGCGGTCCCGCCCCCTTTCACGACGACGCCAGGCCCAGGAAATGATTCCCAATGCATTTTCCCCATAGACATTTCAAAAAGTATCTATTTAAAGAACCTTTTAAGCCAACTCGAGTCGTGACAAATCATGACAACAAACACAATATTTTGGACCAAACAAATAATTACAAAGAAGAAAAACAACAACAAAAAAGTGTTGTAACCTGCCGTTTTTTTCTTGTTTGTTCGGCCCAAAACATTGTGTTTATTGTCATGATTTGTCACGACAAGAGTTGGCTTTGTCCGCGGCGTAAACGTCTTTAAATAAATACTTTTTGAAAAGTCTATGAGGAAAATGAACGGGGGATTCTTTTCCGGTGTCTCTCGGGGGGGGGGGGGGGGGGGGACTGCGACGCTCTATAGGACGCCAGGTCAACAATGACCTTACACGCATGCACACGCACGAACGCACATGCGCACACACATGCGCACGCACGCAAAACAAGTTTTAGGATTTAGAAGACATTTGTAGAATCGTCCTCAGGTCTAAATGGGTTAAGAGCGTCTGATAAATGCCTATACATTGTGAATTGTTATACGTACATCATAGTTGTCCATGATCATGAGGTCGTCGTTGCAGATTCCACATCCGTTCTCGTGAGTCCATGCCGTAGGAACGTAGTTACCTAGGTAGTTTAACTGGAGCTGCACGCACACACGCACAATATGAAAACCATGCATCTGTCACTTGAACAACACTGGAATTACATGGAACCTGCAGCAGTAGGAGAGTAATTCATTGTATCTGTGTTGGAACGTTTGTTGTGGTTTCAGTGGTTGAGCTGCTAACAAACGTCCTCCTGCTGCTTAACGACCTCCTGCTGCTTAACGACTACAAATACACCTGTCTGTGACTCTGTGTGCTAGTGTAGCTTTGCATCTTTGTATCTTTTGAATCTGCCCCCCCATATGAACGCAGCATAACATTGTGGCAGATTTTTCATAAATCAGTGCTATTGAACACCCTTTACGTCTGTGTGTTGTTTTGAAAATATTGAACCAATGGAAAGTAGTAAAAAAAACGCTTTGGAGAAAACCTCTTAACTCCATTGGACCCTCAAACTGTCTGCTAAAGCAGCTAACTCCACCACCGCTTCCCCTCTCATGCAAGTAATTGACAATATATAAACTCACAACACCAACTTTGATGGGGCAGTATTGCTTTGAAAATATAAGGTTTTCTTAATTTCCTGTATAATGTATAATTTTCATTTCCTGAAAAATGAAGAATTTGGAGTTAAGAGGTTTCTTCCCGGCAGCAGAGATATAGTACATAGTAAAAGTACTCACTGTTTTACTTAAGTAAAAGTATCAATGCTGCAATATAGAAATACCCTGGCTGTTACAACTTACAAAGCACACTTTTTTATCGCGTAGAAGCACCAAAGTGTCGGCTTGCTTACCTTGGTGGGGCCGTTTCCGTGGATAACAACAGGAAGTGTGTCATAGGCCACGTTCCGCGCTCGAACCCTGGACTTCTCAAACTTTAACACCACCTCCTCTGGAGAGAGAGAGACATTATGAATGAATGAGAGAGAGGGAGAGAGAGATTATGAATGAATGAGAGAGAGGGAGAGAGAGAGAGAGACATTATGAATGAATGAGAGAGAGATTATGAATGAACAAGAGAGAGACAGAGAGAGATTATGAATGAATGAGAGAGGGAGAGAGACATTATGAATGAATGAGAGAAATTATGAATAAATGAGAGAGAGACAGAGAGATTATGAATGAATGAGAGAGGGAGAGAGAGACATTATGAATGAATGAGAGGGGGAGAGAGAGAGAGAGAGAGATTATGAATGAGAGAGAGAGAGAGAGAGAGAGAGAGAGAGAGACATTATGAATTAATGAGAGAGAGAGACATTATGAATGAAATGTAATAAATTGTGTGGCTTCATCTTGTAGAGATGTCATTCCACCAGTAGGTGGCAGTCATGGACTACTCCATAATGGAGTGTATACAGAAGCAACGATCCTATAATAAGACCACAATGTTTTCACCTCAGTGAATCCATCATTTTGACGTTTCCTGCCTTTTATTTCCATACAGTGAAGATTGGCATGAAGCAACAGGGGAGGGAGGACTGACAGGAACCCATCAGGCTGCTCTACCGGCTACTGAATGACAGGAACCCATCGGGCTGCTCTAACAGGAACCCATCAGGCTGCTCTACCAGCTACTGAATGACAGGAACCCATCAGGCTGCTCTACCGGCTACTGAATGACAGGAACCCATCAGGCTGCTCTACAGGCTACTGAATGACAGGAACCCATCAGGCTGCTCTACCGGCTACTGAATGACAGGAACCCATCAGGCTGCTCTACCGGCTACTGAATGACAGGAACCCATCAGGCTGCTCTACTGGCTACTGAATGACAGGAACCCATCAGGCTGCTCTACTGGCTACTGAATGACAGGAACCCATCAGGCTGCTCTACCGGCTACTGAATGACAGGAACCCATCAGGCTGCTCTACCGGCTACTGAATGACAGGAACCCATCAGGCTGCTCTACCGGCTACTGAATGACAGGAACCCATCAGGCTGCTCTACTGGCTACTGCAGTGGTTCCCAAACCTTTTCATGTCAAGGACCCCCACATTGACACTAATCAGCCCACGGACCCCCCATTTGAAAAGGTATTCCAGGGACCCCCCATAAGAGAAGATTTGTATGGCTCTAGCAGTGATTCTCAACCTGTTTAATTTCAAGGACCCCCAGTTTGACATGCATTAGTCTACGGACCCCCCATTTAATGGCAATTTCTATCTCTGGGACCCCCAATTTATATTGTAAAATCGATGTTAATTTAACTCTGAGAGTGTACAAATGGAACCAAATGGACCCGTTAAGGTCCAGTTGGTTGCAAACTATCATTTAGCTGGGGACCCCCTGGAACTCCCTCAAGGACCCCTGGGGGTCCCCGGACCCCACTTTAAGAACCACTGGGCTACTCTCCCTCTGAGTGTTACACATAACCATGAACAGTCCCACTACCTGGGGAAATGGATACAGGATACAGTGGTGGAAAACAGTACTCAAGAATTGATTTAGTAAAAGTCCAGAATTCTAAATTTGTGCGTGCGTGACTCACCAATGGCTCCATTGAGGTTCTGGAAGATTCTCGATCGATGGTCCAGAGTCATGTTGTACTTGGTCTGAGGACAGAAAATCAATCAATCAATCAATCAACTTATCTGCTGACTGGGCAATCAGTCAATCACTGGTGATGTGATCAACACATTGTATGTAATGATCAGGATGTTTTGACAGGTCTGTCAGCAGAAACCACAGTAGCACTTGGCTATATTGATTTTCTAATCTCGACGACCTTACAGGTGGCTAAACTTATGTCATTTAGAGCAGTGGTTCTCAAACTTTTTCATGTCAAGGACCCCCGAAATGACACTCATTAGCCCATTTGAAAATATATGCCAATGACCCCCATAAGAGAAGATTTGTATGGCTCTAGCAGTGATTTCCAACCATTTTCATTTCAATGGCCCCCAGTTTGACCTGAATTAGGCTACGTCCCACACCCCCCTCCCTTTTCTTTCTTTTTGGTGATGCAAGAAAGATGAAATGTATCCAATATAGCGCCGTCCATGCATGGCAGCTGTGGTAACTGCACTACTGAAACAAATTCCTAACATGTTTACATGTATGGCTAATAAAGGCTTCTGATTCTGAGATAGCATTTCACATGTAGACATAGCACTCTATAGTGTTTCATTATATAGATATTCTATGGAGCTGGCCTGTTCTGACATTCCATATGTTGACTACGTTCTTAGTTTACTTTAGGTCCTTGTGTTGTTGTTGCTTACTGTAAATCACTCTGGATTAAGAGCGTCTGCTAAAATGCATACATTGTAAATTGTAGTAGTAATACTAACCCGTTGGGCCTTATCGAGGTAGATCTTGGTATAAAACAGTTGGTCGTCATCGTTGTCTTTCTGTTTCCACTGCTGAACCAAATTACTTAGTTCTGGAGCGTAGCCTATGAAACCTACACACGCACACACGCACGCGCACACACAGGCACAAAATACATGAATAAGATACTGTTCTATTTGCAAAGACAAATACGTCTGTGCTTGTGTGTGTGTAGTCCGGGTCCATTTGGTTTCATTTGTACACTCTCAGAGTTACAGACCCATAAGGGTCCATTTTGGTTCCAAACTATCATCAACATACAAACATCCCTCAAGGACCACTGGGGGTCCCCGGAACCCCACTATAGGGTACATACCTCCAGAGTTGAGGTATCTCTTCCCAGTGTGCACCACAGGGTATTTGGTGGCCAGCCTCTGGTCGGGCCAGCAGAAACCCTCTGCACTGAACACCATCTTATGTCCAAACCTGGAGAACTTGTGTAGCATCTCCTCTGGACCGGCAGCTAGGATCACATCATAACTAAAAAACACACACACACACACACACACACACACACACACACACACACACACACACACACACACACACACACACACACACACACACACACACACACACACACACACACACACACACACACACACACACACACACACACACACACACACACACACACACACACACACACACACACACACACACACACACACACACACACACACACGGTTAGAGCAGGGACAGACAATACGATACAGTATAAATAATGTTTGTGTACATTTTTCTATGAAAGGAACTTCCAGCAATTATTCTGTAACTGATGCAAGATTACATGAGAGAGACAGAGATATACAGTATATATATAGAGAGAGAGATTACACGAGAGAGAGACATAGGGATAGAGAGAGAGAGCGAGAGACAGATTACACAAGAGAGAGACACATAGAGAGGGAGTAGAGAGGGGGGGAGAGAGAGAGAGAGAGAGACACACTAGTGCTTATAAACCCTTGATACACCCATAGAAACACACGCAAATACAACCAGTTATAACGATACATAACAATTTGCGATTTAGCCATTTATCAGAGGCTCATAATCCAGAGCGATTTACAGTAAGCAAGAACAACACATGGTGGTGGTGATACATCAAATACATAGAAATAGTCACCAAGGATCATAAGGAAGCTAAGAACGTAGCATCTGTCTAACAATAGAACATCTGTACATGTACAGTAGGAGTATACACTATAGCAGGGTTCCCCAATATGCGGCCCGCGGGCCATTTGCGGGCCAAAAAAAATGGTGCATTTATATAGCGCCTTTATCCAAGCAAGGCGCTTTACATAGATTGTGCAGCATTACATTCACCCATTCACACACACATTCACACACCGATGGCAGCAGAAACCATGCAAGGCACCAATCACCAAAATTTGACTGAGGGACTGCCATTGGATTTTTTGGAATTTTCGTTTTTTTTTTTATGTCATATGAAAGCAGGGAATCATAGCTTCAAATTGACATATTGGTTGTTCCGTTTGACCCACCAGTTTTGGAGCTTATAGAGTAATGTCTTGCAGAGAAACAGCGAGTTGAGAAAACAGGCTTGAAAGGTTCACTTCTGTGGTCTCTAACATTACACCTAGCTACATGTTTAAGCATTTATTTCATATTTACATGTCGATTTCAGCTCTGACACTTATTCCAGACATGCTCTAGTATATGAAGAGTCTGCCTGTGCTATTAACTCATTTTGAAAAAAAGGGGGGGGAAAACGTTTTTCTCCTCTGGTGAAAAGCTAGAATTTGCGCGATGGCAGGCTCTTGTTTCCATCGGGGTCCTTCATAGTCAATTCATCATACAGTTCTACTTCTAAGATCTGAGTACTTGTTCCACCACTGAGCAACTAATGTCAACTCTTGGGACAAATGTCGTTTAGTGAGGCCTCAAAACCTCAGTTAATTAAAGTATTCAGTATTCAGTGAGTGCTAAATCAATCCTGACATGCTGTATTCCAGCTAACAGTCCACTGGCAGAATGTGAGGCATTCACAATGTACCTGCCTCTGGCTATTGAGGTTGGTCCGTTTTCAGCGGTGCCAGAAGAGAATAGATCATGTAATGTTTAAGTAATGTATGTGACCTAAATTATATGGAAAATTAATTTCATACTGTGTACAAAGAAGCTAACGCACACCAAATTGGCACTCTGGCTATTGGCGTGTGCGGTCACCCTCTTGTTTTTTCAAGATTTACTCTACAGAAAATTAATTTCACGTTATGTTTTATTGTTCCTTGTATGATGATTTGAGGGTTTCACTATTTGAGGCAATGCAACAACAACAAAAAAATCCTGATCTATTCTGGGAAGATGATGGTCAGAAGTTAGACTGGTTATTTTAATAATGAAGTATTTAGGACAGCCCAGTTTGTTTCTAGAGCCTGCAGGAGTAGAAGACAATCCCAGCTCTTCAAGTAGGTACATGTGTCTCCTGTCACAGGCCTAATGGTGTATTTTATTTTATTTCAGTTTTTAATTTAAATTTTAAATTTTATATATTATGTAATCTGGCTTGTAAGGATCCGGGATGTATTAGTCAGTTTGGTATTCACTTGATCATTATTTGCAAACCGTCATGTCGGTTTATTGTCATCGTTTATGCAAACTGTAAAAAGTGTCCTGTAAGTCCATATTGGGCTGGGCTTCTTCGGAAGCATTGACACTTAAATAAAGAATCAATCAATCAATCAAAACCATGTACAAAGACAGTGGAAGAGGTGATTGTTTAGCAATGTTCTGCACAATCCCACCGAATAGGCAGGCATGTACAACTGTATAAGTACAGCATGTAGGCTACAGTGCACGAATGGATCAATTCAAATGAACATTAATGAACAAAACAGGGTGCTTACAAACCCTTGATAACGGCCATGGAAACACACGCACGCATGCACGCACACTGATGCAAGATTACATGAGAGAGAGAGAGAGAGAGAGAGAGAGAGAGAGAGACACTGATGCAAGATTACATGAGAGAGAGAGAGAGAGACACTGATGCAAGATTACATAACATGAGAGAGAGAGAGAGAGAGAGAGACAAACAGACAGACAGTACAGTGGTCTGTCATTATTGTGTCTGTGTGTGTGCGCGCACGCGTGCGTGTGTCTGCGTGCGTGCTTGCGTGTGTGCACGTGTGTGTGGTCACCGTTGGTTCAACCACAGTCATAGTAGCTCTGAATAGAGCACCGAAGTCTGAATGGGTGAACCAGTAGGATCCAGCCAGAAGTCACACAGGCTGTGGGGCTATCGGTTTCTATCTGGCTCGCTTTACAGTAGCTCTCGCTCACTCGGCGGTGCCTCACGTGGCTCAAGTTAGCTTGAAGACCACACGCCTCAGTCACGGTTTAAAAACTAGAGGCCGAAAGTCCCTGCCAAAGCGGGGCAGAAAACTGAAATAGGGTGCACACACAGACTCAACAGCTACAGTCACGAGTGTGTGTGTGTGTGTGTGTGTGTGTGTGTGTGTGTGTGTGTGTGTGTGTGTGTGTGAGAATGGGGTCATGGCGACCGGTATTACATCGGACCAACGTATGTGCCCCGTGTGAATGAGGTTATAATGTGTCTATGTAGACCATGCAGGGTGTGTGTGTGTGTGTGTGTGTGTGTGTGTGTGGTCATAGTGTCTATGTAGACCAGGGTGTGTCCGTGGTGTGCACAGCCCACCCTTGTGGTGTTTTGTGTGTTTATTAGGACAGGTGTGTCGTGTTTCTCAATGGGGGGGGGGGATAAAAGAGAGAAAGAAAGTGAAAACAAAGAGAAAGAAAAGAGACATAGAAAGATGATATCTGTCTAGTGGACGTGAGGACTCGTTTCCTGGAGTCCAATATCCAGTCCAATATCCAGCTTTTGGGTGTGTGGCCACAAACTTTGTCCTACACAAACATTAAATTCCCATTGACAATAAATTGATAATTTGTGTCATTGTGTCTGAGCAAATAGACAGTTTCTATATACGTCATGATGATGTACGATGATAAGAGCGCCCCTCTCACTTCACACAGGTGTGATTTTTTTTTAAGTCAATTTAGTCAATCGTGCCAATTAATTCTTCCCCACACAGACATCTGTGTCCCCATGGACTCCCCACGTGTCCCCATGGACTCCCCACGTGTCCCCATGGACTCCCCACGTGTAGGACATCGAAACATTCAATTTCGAGTAGACCTATATCATTAAAATAATTCCAAAACAAAGTAGCCCTAATAGCAATGTGACCCACCTGTCTACAAACAGGATGACCATGTCCTTGTCGTCAGAGTGTTTGAGCAGTTCTTTCTTCAGCCAGCGAACCTTCTGTCCTCCACCGACCGTTTTGGCCACATCCCCCCCCTTCCACTCCTCGCCTAGACCCAGCACCTGCACAGACGCACACACACACACACAGTTATTAAATGTCAGTCACTTCTATGGGATGCACCGAATGGGAAAGTCTTGGCCGAAACCGAATACTGAATATGATCTTTTTTTTTTATCAGTTTTTGTACCATTGCTCTCATGGCTGTACCATTGTTGTATGTAGAGCTACATGATAATGGCAAAAGACATGATTACATTTTGATCACGTCATCACAACAAAATAGTATAGGTTACGAAAGGTAACACCCTGTTCTTTGACTATTCGGTTTTCGGCTCTAAAATTATAAATAAATAAATTAAGACATTAACCGACACTTATTTGTCTGAAATCTCAACTCTTCAGACTCGCACGTAGCACTTGCCCTGTGTGTGTGTGTGTGTGTGTGTGTGTGTGTGTGTGTGTGTGTGTGTGTGTGTACCTTCACAGTGTAGTTGAACTCGCTGGCGGTCCTCATGAATCTGACATAGCCGTCAGTCTCCTCTGTTGCTGCAGTGATGACGAGCAGCTTATCTACACGCACGCACGCACACACACACACACACACAGTTCTCATTAATCACATGTCATCAATCAGATGTTTATACATGAAATCGTATCGATCAGGTCAAAGTTTTGTCCGACATACTAACAGACTGACCGACAGGCATTAGTCCGACACCATACTACCACCGCAACCCCCAACCTCACAGTCTCCACACTGCACACAACCCCCCACTAACCAACACCCCCCCCCCCCACACACACACACACACAGACAAACATTCCAACATGTGTCTCATCCCGTTGCTACTGTTGTCTGTCTGTCTGTTGATGAAAAGGTTGATATGCGTGTGTAATCAGACCCTTTTAGACCAACTACAGTTATCTTGTCACTCAAAACTCAGACCTTTAGTGATTATATTATCAGCTCTAAACTCCATCTGTAATCTCTAACAGATCTTTAGTAAATTACTCTAAAAAGTAACCTTTATCCCATTCTGGGCAGGAACCCCTTTTGGTGTTTGAAGCATTAGGTTATACATTAGCTATTGAAAAATAGCAGATCTACAAGCTCATAGCGCGGCACCGAGTGCTGCGCTACGAGCTTGTAGGTCTGCTATTTTTTATCGTGAAAATGCGGCGCATTTTTGGAGGTCCTTGACATGAAATATCAGAATATTGTCAGAATTTAGAAGACTTTTTTTTTTAATTTCAGCATAAATGGGTTAAACTAGTTACAGATATCTTGTCACTACTCTAAACTGTCTCTGTGTCTTTCCTCTGTATGTGTACTATATCTGCTGTGCTGCCTCTGGCGACTGGATTCACCCACAGGATCAATAATAATGATCTATCAATGTACTGTTATGTCCAAGTCCTCAGACGGCCAGCCCTGATTGGATAGATATCAGTCCCATGGCTGTAGACAAGATGATGGTTTTGAGACAGTGGGTTAGATAACCTTTAACCCCAGTTAACCTTTGACCCTGGCCTCTTTTATCGGCCCCGTTTTCCGCACGGTTCTCTGAGCGGCCGGCGGAGGAGACTGTCAAGACGAGAAGTGTTACGTTCAGCGGTTAGCGACATTACCCGACATCGGCTAGCTGCGGGAGTCTGTAGTAGGCACATAGGCGCACGTGTGCCTGTGTGTGGCCTAGTCCAGTGTTGTTTTTGTCGACTAAAACTAAGACGAAAAATGTTGCTTTCACTGAGGAAAACTGAATGTAAACTACATGAAAACTAAGCTATGATAACTAAGACTAAAGATACTGACGATTTCGTCAACAAATAAAAACTAGACTAAAATGTTAAGAAGGGACTAGTGGACAAGAGATCCAGTATAAGTAATTTTACACTTGGTTGCATGCTGAAAAAAGCAGATCTACAAGCTCACAACACGTCGGCTATTTTCAGCAAGTGAAAAAAGTCATTACGACGGCATCAAGGCCCGCCAAAACACATTTTAGTCGACTATATCAACTGTAGATTTAGTCGACTAAAATCTTATATTTAGTCGACTAAAACTAGACTAACACTAAAACATTCCAGGTGACTAAAATGTGACTAAAACTAAAATGAAAATCTAAATTTGCTGCCAAAAACAACACTGGCCTAGTCACTATAGGCTACAGCCTACTTATCCAGGTCACACATGGAGCATTGATATGCACGAGTTGCGTCCGCAGCTTTCGTAGCTTGGTCAAACTAAAAGGTGCGAATGGGGCAGGCTATGTATCCATTGTTGTCGGAGCCTAGGAACCCATTTAGTTTTTTTCTCACCTCCGTCTTGCCTCTAGCCTAGCCTAGAGCAACATTGACTGGGCTGCCCACAACAGATGCTATAGTCCGCTATACGCTTCTGTAAGGGGACGCGTCTCGCACCATGAACCGCACCGTGCCATATACCTGCAAGTGCGCATGAAACATGTGTTGGTGGTATCACACCGTGGTACTGCGTTCTACGAGCATGACACCACTGTGTATATACAGTATATATACTGTATATATATATATATATATCTATCATATATGAGCCCATCCCTAGCCTCAGGGCTGTATGTCAGGACTCACAAGGAATGTAACCTTTGAGGAGCATTCCTCCGATTCTCACAGAACTACCCTTGTTGTGTCCTCACCTGGCCTCTCACACACCCCCCCACTGACCCCTGTGTGTGTGCGTGTGTGCGTGCGTGCACGTGTATGTGTGCGCAGCTAAGAATATAACCATTCACTGTATTGCAGAAGTTAGAGAGGAAGGAAGAGAGACTGAGAGACAGACAGAGAGAGAGACAGACAGACAGACAGACAGAGAGAGACAGACAGACAGAGAGAGATACAGAGAGAGAGAGAGACACAGAGAGAGAGAGACAGAGAGAGAGAGACAGACAGACAGACAGACAGGTCTCAAAATGTTCCAATCAGTGATTGAACCTATTGCAATATATGGCAGTGAAGTTTGGGGTCCTCTCACAAAAAATGATTTTGGCAAATGGGAAAAACATCCAATCGAAATCCTGCATGCAGAGTTTTGTAAGAGAATCCTCCGGGTTCAGAGAAAGACTCCTAACAATGCATGCAGAGCAACACACACACACACACACACACACACACACACACACACACACACACACACACACACACACACACACACACACACACACACACACACACACACACACACACACACACACACACACACACACACACACACACACACACACACACACACACACACACACACACACACACACACACACACACACACACACACACACACAGTGTGTGAAGCCCAAAACACACACAGATGTAATCTATATAGTAAACAACATGTGTATTCTAGATCCTCTGCTTACCCAGCTGTCTGTCTGTCTGTCTGTCTGTCTGTCTGTAGAATCCATCTACAACAGTAATCTAACCATCCATCTACAACCCCCATGAATTAAATTCAAAAATGTAATTAAATTAAAAAAAATGTAAGAAATTCCATAAATAAGAAAAACAAACGTTTAAGAAGTAGTGAAAATAACTGATCTACAAGCTCACAAATGCGGCATGAAGTGACGTGTAGATCTGCTATTTTCACTAGTGTGGGTGCCAGGCAAACGTCTTAATATCTCTTTTGGGTTACGGGCTAAAAGGTTTGGGAAGCGCTGAGTCAGCGCTGAGTCGCCGCTGACCTACTGTATCTACCTACCTATCTCCATCATGGATTTGCTTCGTGAACGAAGATCTAGGGAGGCGGATAAATATTTGTATGATGGGGATCTACAAAGACCTATTTTCACAGAGCTGGCGTAGATGTGGAAAACGATTCAGGAATAAGGTTAGATTTAGACATAGTTTTAATGAGGATACGTTTAGGAATAAGGTTAGGTTTAGACAGTTTTACTGAGGTTACATATAGGAATAAGGTTAGGTTTAGGCATAGTTTTAATGAGGATACGTTTAGGAATAAGGTTAGGTTTAGGCATAGTTTTACTGAGGTTAGATTTAGGAATAAGGTTAGGTTTAGACATAGTTTTACTGAGGTTAGATTTAGGAATAAGGTTAGGTTTAACATTTAAGCATAGTTTACGGTTGAATATACACAATATGTAGTGGTGGTCCCTGCTGCTCATCTGTCTCTCAGCTAAAGGGGTCCCTGCTTCATCTCTCTCAGCTAAGGGGTCCCTGCTTTATGTCTCTCAGCTAAGGGGTCCATCTCTCTCTCAGCTAAGGGGTCCCTGCTTCATCTCTCTCAGCTAAGGGGTCCCTGCTTTATGTCTCTCAGCTAAGGGGTCCATCTCTCTCTCAGCTAAGGGGTCCCTGCTTCATCTCTCTCAGCTAAAGGGTCCCTGCTTCATCTCTCTCTCTCGGGGTCCCTGCTTCATCTTTCTCTCAGCTAAGGGGTCCCCGTTTCATCTGTCTCTCAGCTAAGGGGTCCCTGCTTCATCTCTCTCTCAGCTAAGGGGTCCCTGCTTCATCTCTCTCTCAGCTAAGGGGTCCCTGCTTCATCTCTCTCTCAGCTAAGGGGTCCCTGCTTCATATCTCTCTCAGCTAAGCGGTATTTTCTCCTGCATTACAACAGTAAAGCTAAGATAAAGGCTTCAGTATTTGCATCAAACATAATAACTACAATACAAACTTCTCGTTAAAATTGTGTATGTATATATATATATATATATATATATATATATATATAAAACCCGGTGACTATTCGGTTTCGGTGCATCCCAAAATATCTGTGATTAGACAAAGCTGATTGTGATCTTCAATCAATCAGTGTTTTGTTTTTGAGTCCTCGCTTGGTTTTAACGATAAATGAATAATACACACATTACCATTCCTGACTCAACACAGTGACGTGACAATAAAGTATAACACACAATTATAAACTAACGGCATCAAACAAGCAGTGACAAATATCCTGTGCGTAAACAAAACATAGCGATACAAGACGTCATAAGCCATAACTGCATTAAATATGCATTGAAATGACAACTGTATCAAAACGCAGGCAATATATTGAAAACATGTACTAAACACGTTAAGACATGTGGTTTTCAACCAGTGGTCCTTTAGGGCAGTGGTTCCCAAACTCTTTCATGTCAAGGACCCCCAAATTGACATTTATTAGCC
Source organism: Electrona antarctica (assembly GCF_951216825.1). Classification (NCBI taxonomy): domain Eukaryota; kingdom Metazoa; phylum Chordata; class Actinopteri; order Myctophiformes; family Myctophidae; genus Electrona; species Electrona antarctica. The sequence continues at coordinate 26,493,535 of NC_136802.1, read as the reverse complement.
CGCGGACCCCCATTTGAAAACATATGACAAGGACCCCCATAAGAGAAGATAGTTACGGCTCTAGCAGTGATTCTCAAACAGTTTAATTTCACAGACCACCAGTTTGACATGCATTAGTGTACGGACCCCCATTTAATGGCATTTCTGTCTCTGGGACCCCCAATTTATATTGTAAAATCAATGTTATTTTAACTCTGGAACCAAATGGACCCACACTCTGAGTTACAGACCCAGGGTCCATTTGATTCCAAACTATAATTTAGCTGGGTACCCCCTGGAAGTCCCTCAAGGACCCCTGGGGGTCCCCGGACCCCACTTTGGGAACCACTGCTTTAGGGGGTTCCAGGTGGTCCCCCCAGATAAATGAACCTTCATTTAACCAGTAAAAAACCACATTGAGACAAAAATCTTGGTAACCAAATGGACCCTTTAACTCTTGAGTGCAACATGAAACCAAATGGTCCATTTGCTTTCATTTTACGCTCTCAAGAGATACATAAAGAATTATAAAAAATCTGCATTACTTAATTCACAAGAAGTCTACACAATTAGAGAATGTAGAAGAATTGTTATTTTGATCAACGTTTGGCCCGTTATCTCTCCTAATGGTACCAACATCAACACAGCATGGAATTGTGGACAAAATCTTATCCAACGACAACTAGATAGATATTCTAATAGTTGTGTCTGAGCTGAGAGGCTAAATGTCATCGAATGGTGGTCCGTAGCTCAAAAAATGACGAATACATAATGGACCTGATATGAAAAAAGGTTGAAAACCACTGATAAAAAGCCACATGATTATTCTCTGTAGACAAGCTTTAAAGCTGGACAAAATCTAATCCAAACGACAAGCAACAACATATTCTACTGTTTTTGGGGGGGTCTGAGAGTCTAAATCTCATCAAATGGTGGTCCATGGCTCAAATGCTGAATAAATAATGGACCTTTGACATGAAAAGGGTTGAAAAAACCCACTGATTCAAAGCCAATTATTAATTAAAACATGTAATAAACATGTTACATGCATGTTTATCCCAGTAGTGTGTAGTGTGTGGAGGTCCAAGACAGACCAGCGGCTCGCTGCTCGCTGTCTGCCCGGGCCAGGGAGCGCCGTGAGGCGGTCTTACCTGCAGAGACCTGCCGCTGGTCGGAGCTCCAGACGCACAACAGCAGCACACACAACAACAACATTATTATAATTAGTATAAATGTGTTCTTAAACTACATTCAACTTCTCTCTACGTGTGTGTGCGTGTGTGTGTCTGTGTGTGTCACGACTCCATGTGTGTGTGTGTGTGTGTAGTTGGTTGTGTTCTCGTCCCAAGTATCGCGGTGTATGAAATGTGATGGAGAGATTTTTCGAGTAGTTTCCACCCCGAAGCCGCGCCCCGTTCCGCCCCCCCTCGACCAATGGGATTCCCGGGATCCTCCCCCTCCGGCCGCGGCTCGACCAATCAGAGGCTGGACAACTGGAATGCAGTGATTTTTCTTTTGGTCTCAGAAAGTTCCTGAAAGTTTTCTGGTGAATCCGCTGCCACGTCTGAGGGTAGAGAGACATAGAGATTGCACTGAGAGAGAGAGAGAGAGAGAGAGAGAGAGAGAGAGCGGGAGGGAGGGAGGGAGAGAGAGAGAGAGAGAGGTTCTTTGATTGATTGATTTAAATATTTATTAACAGTTTGCAGAATTACAGTACATTTCAATCACAAACTCAATACAAAGACTGTTAACTGTGAGTGGACGACCCAATTAAGCATTACACTTGTTTACAAGAGGGTCCACCATGTTCAATTCATCAAAACATTTAGAGACGTACAGATAGACACTACTATATAGTCAAAGAACAGAACAGGAATTCATCATAAAGGAGGTAAAAAGGGAAAAGAAACATATACAGTGAGGGGAAAAGGGGGGGGGGGGCGGTGGGGGGATTCAGATTTTACGGGGGCCAGTTTCGAATTGCCAACCAGTGGCCCAGGTGGTTCCAGGTGGTCCTCAGCTAAATGATGGAGAGAGTTAGTATAGGTAACCAAATGGACCCTTTGGTCCCTTTATATAGATCTTTAACTCTTGAGAGTATAAAATGAATGTTAAGTAAATGCAAAAACATTGAAGTACTGCTGTCAACTTTCAAAAGTCTATACCAAGTCTAGTCTATACCAAGCTTAACCTCTCCTATATGGACTCTCTGACAGAAAATGCACAATCTTTTTATAGTTTCACAAGATATTATTACTCTCGCGCACGGACGCACACGTGCGCGCACACACAGAGAGAGAGAGAGAGAGAGATAGAGAAAAGGAGCAGCACAACTATCAATAAAGTTACAGTTTTAATACTGTGAATTGTGTTGTATTTTGTGTTTGTTTATTCCATATACACTGAATAATTTTGTATTTTATTACATATTTCTTTCTTTCTTTATTCCATCTTAATTCGTTCCACATATATATAGCCTGGCTGCTTGAAACGTTGTTCAAACTGCAACGTAACGTTGCCAAACCAAAAGCAATTACAATCAAAACAAAATGATGTATGTACAGTTGAAAGGGAACATAATATAAATGATGTGTATCATTCAGAGCTGTTACATTACAATGGTCTAATTAGCCATTGGCCCAGGCCCCGGCCCTTGGCCCTCAGGGGCCCTTCAGGGAAACTGGACTGCGCGGTACTGGGTTTTAGGCCCTGCAAAGGGCTCCTTGGGGACCTTCATTGGCTGTTGATGACCATTTGCCCTTCAGGGACACTAATAAAATTAACCTTGAACCCAATTGTTAAATGTATGTAGTGTGCCCCCCCCCCCCCCCCCCAAAAAAAAAAAGATAGGCTGCCCCTGGGGCCCTCGTGAAATCTAACTCTAATACAACAGGCAAATTTAGGTGGGAGCAAAGGGGGAAATTGCTCTCCCTGGTGGCCAGCCAACTTCACCAATTTTCAACCTATCTTCATATCTCACTAATGTTCATGATAAAAATGCCACATTTTTTTCCTACTCAGTCTGTGTCTCATGGGAGGGCTGTGGGCACTGGGCAGTTCAGAAACCAGTCCACCCACCGGTGACATCATCATTAGGTGGATCTTTTTTGAAAACTATATAAATATATTTAAATATATTGATTTGTATTATCGTGAGAACAATGGCTTCCATTATCACATTGCAACTTTTCAGGAATAGAAAGCCTGCGGCTTCTATTAGCTTGGATTCCCCATCGATGTACATTTTGATACCTATTATACCAATACTTTATTACATTTTTATTACCGGACCTTTACTTTACGGAGTAGTTCTACATTGCAGTATTGTCAAAGGAGAATTCCATGCTAGAATGTTTTCTTACCTTTATTTGTAGTTGTTACGTCCCCACCAAATAGGTCCAGGTGTTATTTTGTGCAAAAGTGCATTATTGGCTATTTCCCCTAATATAAGCCCTCAATGGGGGTTGGGTTTTTGTGCTAATTCGCTTATTTCCATCGAAATAAGTAGTAAAGTGTGCTGCTTGGGATACTATTTGCATTATGAAGAGAGGATATATTTTTGAGCGATGGAAATAAGTGAATTAGCACAACACCCCAATGCCCCATTCAATTCAATGCAATTCAATTCAATTCAATTCATTGAGGGCTTATGGTAGGGGAAATAGCCAATAATGCGCTTTTGCACAAACACAAACAACACCTGGACCTCTTTGGTGGGGACGTAACAACTACAAATAAAGGTAAGAAAGCCTTCTGGTATGGAATTCTCCTTTAAGTAAAACATGTGAGTACTTTTTCCACGACTGTGCATATCTACGTGGGGATAATGAGTAAACGCAAAGATTCACAGGCAAATACATACATTTTATTGGAGCGCACAAATTGGATGGACAAACTGTCACTGTGACATCACAAATACAGACATAACCACACATTTAGAGATGAGGTGTAGCGATATGGAACGTTGTGAAGCGTTAAAGGCATAATGTAACAAAGCCCCAGGGTTCCAGGGGGTCCCCATAGTCTGGAAGACCAGACCATGATACTATAGTCTGGCCATGCCAGGCTAGGTCCCCACACATGTCCAGTACGCAACATACTAATTCCTACACGGGTTGTGCTTATAACCACGCCCCCGGGCAAGTTAGGTTTACTGAGGTTAAGGTTAGGGTTAGGGTTAGGTTTAGGTATAGTTTTACTGAGGTTAGGGTTAGGGTTAGGTTTAAGCTGTCAATCACAGCGACTGGCCAATCACAGCGTGTCGACTGCACAACCCGTGTAGGCTTTGGTATGTCGCGTCCAGTACAATGAGTTACAATCACTTTGTATTAAATCCATGTATATTTTGGCTATTTGAAAAATAGCAGATACAAGCTCACAGCAAGCGCAATGTTACAAAAATAACAACAACAAAAAATTGGATGGTGGTCCGTGGCCAAATACATACATTTGGGGGTTCACACACATGCGTGTACATGAGTGACTGTTTGAGTGACTGTGTGAGTGTGAGTGACTGATTGAGTGTGAGTGACTGTGTGTCTGTGTGAGTGACTGATTGAGTGTGAGTGACTGTGTGTCTGTGTGAGTGACTGATTGAGTGTGAGTGACTGTGTGAGTGAATGTGTGAGTGACTGTGTGAGTGACTGATTGAGTGCGCGTGCGCGTGCGTGCGTGCGTGCGTGCGTGCGCGTGTGCGTGCGTGCGTGCGTGCGTGTGTGTGTGTGTGTGTGTGTGTGTGTGTGTGTTGGACCTTGTCTCAGACAAGATCAGAGGAGTACAGGACAGGACAACAAGAATGTATAAACACAGCACTGTAAAAATAGACAGATAGATAGTTTGATCACAATGACACACATGTCAATTCACTACAAGATATTCAGAATACCCCAGATATTGTGTTCATCAATGAAATTAGAAAAACTGTCACTATATTTGAAATAGGCTGCCCATTTGATTTGTATATGGACACTTGTTTTACATCCAAACTTATGAAATATCAGCCATATGGACCATATAATGTAACCTAATTCTGATCAGTGTTTGGGTCTATTGCAGATCCAAATAAAATAATTCAAATGTGAGTGTGTGTGTGTCTGTGCGTGTGTGCGTGCGTGTGTTAGTTGTTGTGTTTCTGACAGATAAATCTCATCCTGGTTGAACAGTGGATGTCGTTCAGTCTTCCGTTGCTATGGTAATGCGCACAGTCCTCGGTCCCGCCCAAGCCATGCAACTCCCAGTTATCTGGTTGGTTGGGCATCCAGTGTCTGGAAACAGGAAAAACAGGAAGTGACCTAGTTCATTTGTAGCTTGGCTTAAAAGCTATAATATGACACAGATGCGTCCTCAGGTCTAAATGGGTTAAAAGGATAGAGACTGAACCGGAGCGATAGTCCCGCCCCCCTCGCTATTCATTTCAGTTGCTCAGTGGCGTTTTGAAGCACCCGGAAGAACGCTCTACTTGATTTGGACGCCAAAATGTTGGCGTCCAAAATGCGGAAGTGCAAACGAGCGCTCAATGTTAATGCCCAGTTGCACGGGGTTTCCTCGTCATAACTCCACGGGTCCGCCTGCAGTCCCCTCTCTTACCACTAGGGCCGAGCGCCTCAACGCTGGAGAGCCTCACTGGGGGCTTGGTCTCGCATAGCAGTTGGCTGTGCACTCTCCCGCGCCCCGCCTCCCCATTCCTCTGGCCCCCGCACCCACCTCCGAGGTGGATAGTCTGGGAACACTTCTGAGGCCAGGTTACTTCGTGGTGGGAAATAAATATTGCGTGATGTTGGCATTGCGGGCGGGTAATCATTTACTATTCTGTCCATATCAGGTCGCAACTCGAACAGGGCTGAGTCGGCTCTCTAGCGAACTTCGCAACGCTCGACAGTGTCGACACGGCAACTCGCTCGCTTTAGCGTGCTCGGTGATGTTCGCCGTGGCTCAAGTTCGCTTAGAGATGGCGTAATTTCAGCGAAAGCTAAGGTATGGCAAGTTCACGACGTGCAACATGCATGCCTGTGTTTTTCCGGTTATGTGCGGTAAATTGCCTCTTTTTTGGCCTATTTTCCTCAATTTCCGCAGTTATATGGAGTTCTTTGCTAATTTGTATTTGCATATTTGCCTCCATTTTTCTCTTAACGCCCCTGGTCCACGGTTGTTGGAACAATTTTGATGGCAGCAGGTTTTGAACCCGGGAGGTGTGGATTTGTAGTTTTGTAATTAGACCACTATACTAGCAAGTTGGCTGGTATAGTTAGTTTGAAGATTATATTTGAGGCTGAGAATGCTCCGCTCCGACCCGCGGGCACCTAATTCTTCTAGTAGGAGGGGGCCAATGAGAGGCAGGCGGGGGCGGGTCTTTACGCAACAGTGTTGTACTTTGTAGCGCTCTAAAGCTGAATTCCAATACCCAAAATCTCGGCCACTCGGTCACTCCAGTGTGGCAGTGTTACGGTGAAATTGGTGACCTGCTGAAATATGTGACAATCGTGTATAGTCTGTAGACAATCACATATAATATGTCAGTGTCCGAATATAAATTTGTTTGTTTATTAGCAGAGTTCAACACATAGCTGTATTTAGGCCACATATTTAAAGACCTCCATGTAAGTTATGTGAAGTCCACAAGATGGTCACATATTTCAGCAGGTCAGTGTGAGTGAGCGAGTGGCCGAGATTTTGGGTATTGGAATTTGGCCTATAGAGTGATAGTATATGGACGGCCCCGCTCGGCGGTGCCTCTCGCAGCTAAAGTTCGCTTGAGACTCCGAAACTAGACTCTATCGCCGAAGAAAATAGCCTGCGGTTGTTGGAAACAGTGTTGTTTTTGGCAGCAAATTTTATTAATTTTAGTTTTAATTTTAGTCATAGTCCCTTGAATAGTTTTCATTTAGTTTTAGTCACATTTTAGTGACCTGGAATGTTTTAGTTTTCAGACGACTAAATACCATAAGATTTTAGTTGACTAAATCTACAGTTGATTTAGTCGACTAAAATGTATTTTGGTGGGCCTTGATGTCGTCGTAATGACTGTTTTTTAACTTGCTGAAAATAGCAGATCTACAAGCTCATAACGCGTTGCGCTGCGACACGTTGTGAGCTTGTAGATCAGCTATTTTCAGCATGCAACCAAGTGTAAAATTACTTATACTGGATATCTTGTCCACTAGTCCCTTCCTAACATTAAAGTCTAGTTTTTATTTGTTGACGAAATTGTCAATATATTTAGGCTAGTTTTCGTCAGTGGGAAAAGGTAGTCGACGAACATTTTTCGTCTTAGTTTTAGTCGACGAAAACAACACATGGTTGGAAAAATAGTGGTGGCAGCGAGGTTGGATTCCAGGATGATGGGGTTGGTGGTGTAGTAATGATTTAGTGAGGCACGCTACCTAACCGAGCTGGGAGCTGGAACAGACTTTTCTCCCGAGCGGAATGGACTTTTTTTGAGCTGGAATGGACTTTTTCTGGCTGTATTAGAACTAGGGCTGGGACTCGTTTCATTTTTTTAAATATCTATTAATCTAAATTAATCACATTTTAATCGCATATCAATATTTCACCCGAGAAGTTTTTCTTTCAATTGAAACGGATTTTGGTATACAAGTGAATCAATGAGTGAGTTTCTTTTTAATATACATTTCCCATCATCCACTGGGCCAAGACAAGTGGTCTGATCGGTTTCTTCTCCGTTCTCCCAATTGTGTGTATGATCGCCGGTACGCCTGAAATTTGTCCAATGAGAAAGAGTTATGTGGTGCAAAAATTAAGCGTACATTTGCGTACATGCGTACATTTCTAAAATAACCGCGTTATTGTTTTTTGTAATTAATAAAATCGGTTAAAGTCCCTGCCAAGTGGTTAGTTCAAGTGGTTAAATGTCCCTGAAATAGAGCACCGAAGTCCTGACGTCACTTTCAGTAGAGGGCACCAACACACAGGTTTATAGGTTTTTTATTTGTATTGAAATCTCCATAGGGCGATTTTATGTCGCTTCATATAAGAACTGTGTTTGAAAAATAAACCGATCACCCCGGCCTTTTCACTCATATGGATATGAAGCATCGACTGAAGGTGGAAATGTACAAATATACCCAAAGAGTAACAAAATAAGCGTTAGAAACGAGCCAAACAACCCAGAGACTACATTTCCGGGTAGGCTGCTTCTGCCCGCAGCCCGTCGCACAACAGAAACTGAACGTTAATTACGTTTATTTTTATTTTTATTTTATTGATATATAATGTATCGTGGTTAGTACGAGTCGAGTCACCACCAGCTGAGCTTACGTCAACGAGGAATCTCAGGAACGCAATATGTTGACAGCTGGGCGTAACGTATATGCTCAGCGACATTGCATTCATATGTAGTTTCAAGGCTTTTGCGGTCACATTAATTCCATTTTCTCTAGAAACTGGCTGTATCAAATATGAATGGACATCATTAACGACGCACAGCCACTCCCCTGACAGAAACGCCGGGGTGGTCGGTTTATTTTTCAAACACAGTTCTTATATGAAGCGACATAAAATCGCCCTATGGAGATTTCAATACAAATAAAAAAACCTATAAACCTGTGTGTTGGTGCCCTCTACTGAAAGTGACGTCAGACTTCGGTGCTCTATCACAGCAATGAACACACACACGCACACGCACGCACGCACGCACATGCGTGCACGCACGCACACGCGCACACGCACACACACGCACACACCTGCGGTTCATGGTGTATGGCGTCTGGTTGACCCATTCCCATTTGCCGGTCCTTTCGTCAGACAGCCCCACCCAGTGGAAGTGGCCGTGGCCTAATCTGTTGGTGACGTACTCCTGGAGAGAGAGAGAGAGAGAGAGACAGACAGGTGAAATGAAATGAAATGAAATCTATATTTACCCAGGGTATCTGGGCTAAGCTCAAGAACTTGTTTCCAGCCAGGCCCTGCTCATAGAACACATTTCATCGTAGTGGTTGATGCCTTGTTCAAGGGCATTTCAGCGGTGGTAATTTTAACGTGTCGGACGGCTGATTCGAACTGGGAACCTTCCGGTATCTAGACCGCGCCGCTATCCGTTCGGCCACCGCTGCCACAAATTCAGACAGACAGACAGACAGACAGACAGACAGACAGACAGACAGACAGACAGACAGACAGACAGACAGACAGACATCTCTCACCCACTCCTCGGGCGTGGTTATGATGACCAGGTGAGCTTCCTGATTGGAGCACCAGTCTCTGGAGTCCTGCCAGGTCCGTCCCACCGTCGAATAGTAGTAGCAGCTGCCGTCATGTGACTCCCAGTCCAACGGGCAACACCCCGGGACCACCGTACCTATACGCACGCACGCACGCACGCAACGCAACGCAACGCAACGCAACGCACACACACACACACACACACACACACACACACACACACACACAGTTCAAGGGTTCCCAGTTCAATGTCTCACTGCACCCAATGTGTGTGTCAGGTGACCAGATCCAAACTGTTGTAACCCATTTGTCACCTCTGTGTCAATTTGTGTCAATTATCTTAATGTGATCCTGGACTCTACACACCCTCCGGCAACCTGGGGAGAGCAACGGACTTCATGCTTCCTTCATGCGTGAGTGTCCAAGTTGCTCCTTTACACCTGACAGGGGGGAGTTTCCCTCCATCAGGCGCCACGGCTGGCCAGGGGGAGGCAGTTTAGAGACCAGGATTACTTCTTTTTTTTTTGTGAGGGTACCTACCCTATAGGGGACACGGGGAGAACATAATTTTAGCAGTCTTAAAAACACATCTTGCAGGAAAAGTGACAACGAGACAGTGCTTTACAACAGAAAGCTATCAGGGCATTTGAACACTGATGCCTGCTGTCACTATGCAGGACAGGGTCTCAATTTGTATAGGACGCCTGGAAAGTTTTGGAAATGATGGACTGGCCCACGGGCCACGCAAAGGGGGACATCTGGCCATGCCCACACATTTTTGCCATTGGATTTCTAAAACTTTTCCAGAATATTTAACTCAATTTCCAGGCCTATATATAACAATCATTCAGCGCAATAATGAGTCTCTTACGTGCAACAATGCCCAAAGCGTGTGTGCGTGCGTGCGTGCGTGCGTGCGTGCGTGCGCATGCATGTGTGTGTGTGTGTGTGTGTGTGTGTGTGTGTGTGTGTGTGTGTGTGTGTGTGTGTGTGTGTGTGTGTGTGTGTGTTTGTTATACGTACGGTTGTGTACGAGTCGTTCCACGGAACATTTGAGGTTGGAAACCGTTCTACTCAGAACGTCCAGAACAGACAGACGGGTCAGCGCATCCGCCACTGAAAACAGCAACATCACAACAAACACAGGTCACAACTAGAAAAAGTGCCCTTCTGGGCACAGGTCTCCACCAGGAGGATAGGACTGTGTGAGATGTTTGGTAATATAAAGTAATATAAACATGTTTTTTTGTTTGTTAGTTTTTTGCAACAATTTTCTTCATTTTGTTGAGGAAATGCAGAGTGCCTGGTGGCACTATAATAGGCCAATGTGAAAAGGGAAAAGGGTCCTACGCCTTTAATGGCAATTGGATGATTTGAGGCATTTTGTTCCAAAAATGTGTTTTGCAAAAATCAACCTGTTGGTGGCGCTATAACAGGCCAATGTGAAAAGGGTTCCTCAGCCTAGTAAGAAAATGTGTGAAAGATGTCACGTAAATTGCATGCTGCGTTCATGATTTGAGGCTTTTGTTCAAAACGGGGCAATCTTGCAAACTGTGAAAGCCAATTATAGCCAATTCGGATGGAATATGAAATATCGGACAGATCCGACTTGAGCACATGACCATAGAGATACTGTGTAACGATTTGTGAGATTTTTGGACAGAATCTGGAGGAGTAATATAAAAAAATGTGTTTTACAAAAGTCGGCCTCCTGGTGGCGCTATAAAAGGCAGATGCGGAAAATGCAGGTCAAAGGTTTGTCCTTGGCCTCTAGGGAGTGTGCATGCAACGTTTCACGCAGATCGGTGCAGTTTTAGGTAAAACATGTGAAAAGCTGCCTCATGGTGGCGCTATAACAGGCCGTTCTGGAAAATGTGGGGCAGAGGTTCATCGTTGGCATCCAGGGAGTGTGTGTGCAAAGTTTGGCATAGACCGGGTTAACGGTGCCGGAGATTAGCTGGTAACAGACGGACGGAAGGAAGGACGGACGGACGGACACACACACGGACGGACACACACACGGACGGAGTGCAAAACATACTCTCTCCCCATGCCTTCGGCCTGGTGGAGACAATTACGCTATAAGGAACAGATGAGACGTGAAGTCATGTGACTGGACGCTGGGTGGGGATGCGCCATGTGTGACACTCCTCTGTGGCAAATCTCGCACCTGAAGTTTGATGAAATACATGGCAGTGGATTAGTTAAATGAGATTCATCATGGCAGTGGATGGAGCCGGCTGGACCAGCTCACAAACAAACATTATTTATGAACGATTGAGACCTTTGAGTTTTCTCCGACGGTTGGCTGGCATCTCCCTTAGAGATAGGGTGAGAAGTTCAGTCACGCGGGAGAGACTCGGTCGGAGTAGAGCCGCTGCTCCTTCTGGAAAGGAGCCAGCTTAGGTGGTTCGGGCATCTGGTTAGGATGCCTCTCGGGCGTCTCCCTATAGGGAGGTCCTCAATGCAGGTCCCACTGGGAGGAGACCCCGGGGCAGACCAAGGCGCAGATGGAGTGATTACATCGACTCACTGGCCTTGGAACGTCTCAGGATCAACCAGGAGGAAGTCACTATAATGTTGCTCTGGAGAGGGAAGTCTGGAGCTCTCTGGTGGAGCTGTTGCCCCCCGCGACCCGACTACGGATCGCAAACGTCGCATTCGTTCATAATTTATTTCATTGAACTTCCGGTGCGAGGTTTGCCACCGATGAGCGTCATAGCCACGCCATAGTAACGTGACCATGTATTTTCCTTCCATCTGTTTCTAGCCTGTTAGTGTGACGGACCTGGAACCACCACTATTTTCAATGGGGGGACATGTTAGTGTGACAGACATGGGACCACCACTAGTTTCTATGGGGGGACATGTTAATGTGACGGACCTGGAACCACCACTAGTTTCTATGGGGAGACATGTTAGTGTGACGGACCTGGGACCACCACTGTTTCTATGGGGGACATGTTAGTAGGACGGACCTGATGCCAGCTGGTCTTTGTTGCTCTCAACAGCGAACTGCATGCGGTGGGTCTCCTTTAATGCACCTACACGCACGCACGCACACACAGTCTCACACACACACACACACACACACACACACACACACACACACACACACACACACACACACACACACACACACACACACACACACACACACACACACACACACACACACACACACACACACACACAATGACAATACAATAAAGAACATGTGCATAATTAGAGGCCTTTCAAAGAAAAGAGCTAACTAACCTCAACATTCTGCTCAGTAGCCTGGGATCAATACCATTTAACTACCTCTATACTATAGTCTGGGATTAATAGATGGGATCAATACCATTTTCTGGTTCCTGATCCGATTCGGAGCAGAAATTGTAGTCACTGTTTTTTTTCATCATCAGGGCAGAACCACCAAACCGGAACCAGAATTATCCAAAATAATTCCCCGCGATCAAGGGCATCATAATTAAAAAACTGATACGTTGTCAACTGACTATACGTGGCCGGTTAAGACTGATATGAGGTTAGGGGACTTACGTGGCTGGTTAATACTGATATGAGGTTAGGGGACTTACGTGGCTGGTTAATACTGATATGAGGTTAGGGGACTTACGTGGCCGGTTAAGACTGATGAGGTTAGGGGACTTACGTGGCCGGTTAAGACTGATATGAGGTTAGGGGACTTACGTGGCTGGTTAAGACTGATATGAGGTTAGGGGACTTACGTGGCCGATTAAGACTGATGAGGTTAGGGGACTTACGTGGCCGGTTAAGACTGATATGAGGTTAGGGGACTTACGTGGCCGGTTAAGACTGATATGAGGTTAGGGGACTTACGTGGCTGGTTAAGACTGATATGAGGTTAGGGGACTTACGTGGCCGGTTAAGACTGATGAGGTTAGGGGACTTACGTGGCCGGTTAAGACTGATATGAGGTTAGGGGACTTACGTGGCCGGTTAAGACTGATATATGATGTTACAGTTAGGGGACTTGCATGGCTGGCCTACCCAATAGAACCCTTGATGTGGCGTAGTTTAGCAGCTTATAGGAATAGTTTCTTTGGTGTATCCATTTTTCATTTCAACTCGTAGCAACTGGTGAGACTAAACTAGTAGTTATACTACTAGTTTTTAAGGGTTTTAGGGAACCAAAACAAAGCAGTGAACAACAAAAAAACGGAACCAGAGTGTTTTTTGTTTTTTTTTGGCCTGTGGCCTAGACGGGATCCCACGCCAGTTTGGAACCAATACCAGGTTACCATATTAATAATATTAATAATGATAGTGATAGTGTGTGTGTGCGACCGTGCGTGCATGCGTGCGTGTGTGACCGTCGACCTGTGCTCAGGATCAGGGAGGAGGTCAGGGTCTCGTTTGCATGGGAAAGAGTTTCCTCCAGCGCTGACAAACGGTTTCCTGTTCTAGCATCTGGAATGCACGCACACACACACACACACGCGCACGCACACGCACGCGCGCACACACACACACACACACACACACACACACACACACACACACACACACACACACACACACACACACACACACACACACACACACACACACACACACTCAAGGTGACATGATGTTGCATTTGGGGAAGAGAGCTGTCTGCTACTACAGTGTAAAAATGTAATCATACGAGAAGTTAGGTCGTTGTGGACTTGGCGGTATACGGTTGCTGGTCAGGTCTCTGGTGTTCATATAATAAGGGACGCCCAAGAAACAGATACAATTCCACTCGGTCCCCAACATATATGTATTGTCACTATTGTGGAGGCAACATTACCCCAAAATATCCACCCGTTTTGAATGCCATCAATGCATCGAAAGGGACAAAATCACGTTTAATCAGATCATTGAATGCTCTCAGTATCCGTCTGCTGATCTACCAAGATCTCAGTATAGGCTGCATTCTGTGCAGTTGATCACGGAGCTGTTTTGACAGCGACAACGCGTGTTGTCAACTGACTGCGTGGCTGGTTAAAACTGATATGAGGTTAGGGGACTTACGTGGCCGGTTATAAGACTGATATGAGGTTAGGGGACTTACGTGGCCGGTTATAAGACTGATATGAGGTTAGGGGACTTACGTGGCTGGTTAAAACTGATGAGGTTAGGGGACTTACGTGGCCGGTTATAAGACTGATATGAGGTTAGGGGACTTACGTGGCTGGTTAAAACTGATATGAGGTTAGGGGACTTACGTGGCCGGTTAAAACTGATATGAGGTTAGGGGACTTACGTGGCTGGTTAAAACTGATATGAGGTTAGGGGACTTACGTGGCCGGTTAAGACTGATATGAGGTTAGGGGACTTACATGGCTGGTTAAAACTGATATGAGGTTAGGGGACTTACGTGGCTGGTTAAAACTGATATGAGGTTAGGGGACTTATGTGGCTGGTTAAGACTGATATGAGTTTAGGGGACTTACGTGCCCTTTATAGTGTCAGAAAAAGCGGCCCAGGTACAGATACCACTGAGGTCCAGTTTACGAAGTCCAGACGGTTCAAGTGGTAACATGTATTACAGTAGCCCACTGTATACGTACTGTAGGCTCTGGTAGGGGGCGGGACTGTATATACCCAGCCCTCTATAAAGGGCTGGGTGTTGCGGCCACACTCGCCCATCTCGCGCTTCCCGATGGCAGCAACACTTTAGTTTAGCTTTTGGCTTGCACCATTCAACACCCCACACTACATTTACCACACATCCACTCACCTACACTATTGATACCCCACATGGTTATTATTATTGTTTATATTGTAAATAAATATTACTTTGTGCACTTATAATAGCCGTGTCTTCCTCCTCTTTGTCATGATCTCAGAGCCAGGTCATGACAGCGTGTATACCATAGAGTAATAATAGGATGGTGTTTTGAAGCACCCGGAAGAACCCTCTACTTCCGCAAAGTGTGGAAGTGCAACCGAGCGCTCAATGTTAAAGCCCAGCTGCTGCACGGGGTTTCCTCGTCATGAATCCACGGCTCCGCCTGCAGTTCACGCACCAACCACTAGGGCCTGAGTGCTTCAACGCTGGAGAGCCTCCCTGGGGGCTTGGTGTATACTCACTGCTGACAGCCAGACTGATGATGATTGACAGGATGACAACAGCAGCGATGACAGGAAGTAGAACCTCTCTGACCCTCCATCTCATGGACAACACCTGTAACCTGTTGCTGCGAGAGTCTGCACGCACGCACGTACGCACGCATGCGAGAGTGCGCGCGCACACACACACACACACACACACACACACACACACACACACATACACATACACACACACACACTGTGTTATCATGTTGCTACGAGAGTCTACACACACACACACACACACTGTGTTAGCATGTTGCTGCGAGTCTACATACACACACACACACACACACTGTGTTAGCATGTTGCTACGAGAGTCTACACACACACACACACACACACACTGTGTTAGCATGTTGCTGCGAGAGTCTACACACACACACACACACACACACACACACACACACACACACACACACACACACACACACACACACACACACACACACACACACACACAGTTGAAGTTACAGTATATTGTGTTGAAACTTCTTTCGCCAGCTTCTAATGAAATCAAATCATTGCTATGAATCAAATAACAAGGTTTAATTTGCCATTTATTTTCTGTCTGCAAGCAGCATCAGTAAAACAACAAATGAAAAACAGTATAAAGTAAAAAGCATATAGAGTTCATCCATATCTAATTTAGTATATGCATAACTACCACGTTCATATCCTGCTGGTGGCAGAACTGGAGTGCGGTCATCACCAACATTACAACATATTTATTCCAGTGTTTTGTGTCAGCTAGCGTGTCAACCCATACTGGGTTGACCCCCCGTCAACCCAGTATGGGGTTGACGGGGTCAGTCAGTTTACTGTCTTAAAGTCCAGCTTTTGGGCGGTGTGCTTTTACTGGTCATGATGATGCAACTCCAAATACTGCCTATAGTATATAGTGCCTAGAAAGCTGCCCCATACATTCACTTAATGAGAATCCAAACATAGCCTATTCAATAGTGGAAAATGTACTCGCATATCTAAAAGTATCAATACAGCAATGTATAACTACAGCTAAACAAGTATAAAAGTCACGTAAGCAAACAATTTAGTTGCGTAAAAGTATGAAGGTATTGGTGTCAAAATGCACTTACTGTAAAAGTACCGAAAGTAGAAAGTAGTAGCCTATACTCTTATAGGCAGAATGTCCCATTTCAAGTTTTCAAATGATGAAAATGTTTAGAAAATAGATCTATTTTCCAAATGGCCGAAATGTATATAGGGCCGAAGTGGTTAATGCATGTTTTGTATTAATAATCCAAATCCAAAAAGGCAACTAGTAGTAACTCAAGTTTTCAAATAATTGTAGTTGTGTAAAAGTACAATATTTGGATCTGAGATGTAGTGGAGTAGAAGTGAAACTACTGGAAGTTTTACTCAAGTAAACAAATACCTCAAGATTGTATACTTTAAGTAAATGTAGGCCTACTTAGTTACAGTTATAGACACAAACAAGTTTTCTGAGAAACTTCAAAAATGTATTAAAAAAAAATTACAAAACATTTATGTTGATATGTACTGTACATATAGGAACAACTAACTAAACCCCAAAAGAGGTTCCTGTCCTGAATAGTCATCCAAACATGATGTCCTCATTTACTTGTGTGCCCGTGGGGCCTCTCTACATCGGTAGAGAGGCCTACTTGGAACGACGCAAGTTGGAAATGGATGCCCCACCCAGATATTATGTCTGTGACCCTTTTATGCCCATATATGGAGTTCTTTGTCAGGCATGCCCAAATATGCAGACGTCAGAACAGTCCAGCTCCATATATGGAGCCTGGGCAGGGGCCTCTGTCCAGAGCCCGGGCAGAGGCCTTTTTTGGGGGGGCGGTTCTGGACAACCGTGGGTCCGACAGACTCGACACCGGCAACTGCAAAATGTCAACTTTCTGTAGAAAGTTGACACACACACCCACCCGCCCACCCACACACACGCACACACAAACACACAAACGCATGCGCACGCGCACACGCACACGCACACGCACACACCTTTGTTCCAGAAGCTACTCTCGTCTCCGGCTTCGTCGTGATATTCCGTTGTCATGACGAACGATGATTCGACCTCAAGATGTTTTCGTCTCGACGTGGTCTACTCCCCGTCCCTACGTGAGGTCTGCTAGATCTGGTGTGAGGGTCAGGATATGTCTCTGGTAGGTCCAGAAGATCTGGTAGGTCAGTGGGTCAGCTGGGTGTCTGTCTCTGGTATTAGGTCTTGATTCTCTGCTAGATGTGACGGTTGTGATGATCGCTGCATCGTGTTCCGTCGGTCAGTGACCCTCACTAGTGGACTTCGAAACACAAACACAAAACTTGAACACAAACACGCGTGTCAGTATTCCATTTTAATTATTTGACCAGGGACAATGCTCATTAATCTACACGTCAGTTTTCACATCCCTGTAAATGGGCCAGACTCAAGAGTTAGCTCGATCATTTCCATCTGTAGTCCCTGAGCAGGCTCTTAAAAAGGATAATACATACAAAAACATGTAGAATACAATACAAGGACAAATAAACATGGTTCAGGGTATGACTGTATGTAGAACCGCACCAGTGATAAATAGAGCAGATCATTACTCATGATTACAGATTTGATTTGTTTTTACTAGCCACCTCTTCAGGTTGAATTTGAAGGTCAAATAGTTGGAGACTTTGGAGGTCTCTCTTCAGGCCTACTGCTGTAGGGAGACTGTTCCAGTGATGGGAGGCTCGAGAAGACCGTTTTACTTACTACAATACAAACTAGAGAAACGGTTGGATGGCACTTACACCCGCCTTCTAATGAGCGCAAATCTGTCTTGGAAGAGCCACCCATCGACTAATCTAATATACGGCAACCTTCCCTGTGTTTCTTCACTAGTCCGATCCAGAAGAACACAGTTTGCCGGCCACTGCTACAGAGCTGACAATGAGGTTATATCTTCCCTTCTTCTCTGGAGTCCTGCCTCAAACCAGACCAGAGGTAGAAAACTGTCGTTCCCTGATGTCATCGCTATAGGGACACATGCATCAGTAAGCAGGAACTGGGGATGGCAATGAAGTCTGGCGTAATATTGTGAAATCCACGATCTCGACCGCGGTCGAAAAATGATGACAATACAAATTCACTACATCTGGTTGGCACTTTGCACTCCCCTCTGGTAGTTGCCCTTGTTCCTCTGTCACCCGTCACCATGTCCCTTCGATCTATGAACTGTTTCAGTAGTGGAGGTACGTGCAAGTGTCAAAATTAAATAAATTGTACTTTTGAACTATATGGCAATGGTGGTAACAGTTGGGCCAAGTGTTTTTAATGTCTGTTTGTAAAGTGATTCTATGGGTTTTAAAGTTGTCTGATTTGTCTGTGACCAGGCTGTGAAAATGTTATCATAGCATGCATAAAGCTAGTGTTAATCAAGGATTTATTTTAATTCGAGCTGTGTTGCACCACTTAATTTTAAGCATTGCTTAACAGATATGTGATTAAATCCTTAACCTGTGATTAAAATCCATTAAACTGTGATTTTAAACTTTGTTGTGTGTCCGCCATCTTGGTTGCGCGCTGAATATAAACAGCAGTCTCGAGTCTATAATATCATTAGCTTTATTTCATTCACATTTGAGAATGTGGACGGCAGCTTATGTTTAAATTAAATATAGTGCCTGCAGCAAAAGATATCGAATAATAATCAACCCCGCTCACTCACTAAAAAACAACAGACGTATAAGATCACAGCGCGTCACTCTGTGGTGCGTGGTAGGTTTATAGATCTGCAACGCCTTTTAAATTCATCATAATCATAAAATTCGACTGAGTTTAGACGGTCTCTTATATTTCTTTGAGGTACTCTTTTGTTTACGCTTTCATTTTCATGAAACCAAGGCATTGTCACTTGACACGGTATAAAGGTTCGATCCCAGGCTCCAGAGTTTGTGTCAAAGTGTCCTTGAGAAAGACACAGCCTGAACTCCTAATCCACCCTTTGTCAAGTCCCACCTGAGGTTGTGCCCCTCTTCGCACCCATTGGTTGCTGTTTCGTGGTTGGACAAAAATCCTCTCTCTCCAACCACTACCATTGAAATAACATGTTTTTCAGTTGCTTCATATTGATATTTCCCCCCACCGCCCACCCCTTTTTTTCCCCCTCACTGTATATGTTTCTTTTCCCTTTTTACCTCCTTTATGATGAATTCCTGTTCTGTCTATAGAAGTGTCTATTTGTACGTCTCTAAATGTTTTGATGATTTGAACATGGTGGACCCTATTGGAAACAAGTGTAATGCTTAATTGGGTCGTCCACTCACAGTTAACAGCCTTTGTATTGAGTTTGTGCTTGAAATGTACTGTAATTCTGCAAACTGTTAATACATTCTTCAATCAATCAATCAATCAATATTCTGTGCACGATACAGAGACACGGCCCAATCCCAATCCGCTCCCTTGCTGACTCAATGAGCCCTCACTGATTTAGGTGTGCGTTCATGTGAAGTCTGCGAGGGCTTGGATGTCCCATTTGAAATCGGTAAATCAGTGAGGGCTCAGCCCCGCCCCTTTATGTGCCCTTTGCCAAAGTCAGCATCGATGCTGCAACTTTGGCTGACTTTGGCAAAGAAATTACCGACAGTTCATAGCGTTACCAGGGGAATGAGGGGGATCCTCCGAATGTCATTTAAGTATGCAAATTAGTTATGTATCGCGGTTAGAATGTCAACAAACACAATAGTGCTTTCTCACTGTTCTCAAAGGGAGACGGAATGGAAGGATAGGCTATATATTTAATAATAATAATAATAATAATAATAATAATAATAAGGGAAACATGATGAGAAATGACCAATGAGCAAAGTAAAATAATATGGAAATGCATACCCCTATCACACAGGAAAGTGTATTTATGAAACTAATAATAAAACAATCAGCTTAAATACTAAAATAGACATGATAGACATGTATAAATAGGCCAAGCATGTAGGCACTGGCTGTGAATAAGGACAGTTTTTTATAAAGTGTCATGAATGGCGGACTCATCTTCAAAGTGCTGTCCCATTCCTTTCACAACAATTTGGAGCCCTTGCACCCTCTCACCCTCAAGCACTTACAGCTAACATCACTAAAGTCAATGAGGGTTCAGGGCTCAGTCAGGGTTTGAGGGAGGCAATTGGGATTGGGCCATAGACTTTTCAAAAAGTATTTATTTAAAGACGTTTACGCTGCTGACAAAGCCAACTCGAGTTGTGACAAATCATGACAATAAACACAATGTTTTGGGCCGATAAAATAATTTGTAAGAATTAAAACAAAACAAAAAGTGTGGTAACCTGCCTTGATCGGCCCAAAACATTGTGTTTTTGTCAAAAACTTTTTGTCAGGCTTTGTCCGCGGCATAAACGTCTTTAAATAAATATTTTTTGAAAAGTCTAGGCCCAATCCCAATTGCCTCCCTCAAGCCCTGAGCCCTGGACCCTCATTGACTTTAGTGACATCAGCTGTAAGTGCTTGAGGGTGAGAGGGTGAGAGGGCTCCAAATTGATGTGAAAGAAATGGGACAGCACTTTGAAGATGAGTCCGCCATTCATGACACTTTGCATCACTTTATAAAAACTGTCCTTATTCACAGCCAGTGCCTACCTACATGCTTGGCCTATTTATACATGTCTATCACCGTATCACGTCTATTTTAGTATTTAAGCTGATCGTTTTATTATTAGTTTCATAAATACACTTTCCTGTGTGATAGGGGTTGTAATATTCATAATAATATTCATTATAAATTGCATTTCCATATTCTTTTACTTTGCTCATTAGTCATTTCTCATCATGTTCTCTTATTATTATTGTTATTAAATATATAGCCTATCCTTACATTCAGTCTCCCCTTGAGAACCGTGAGAAATTCTAACCGCGATACATAACTAATTTGCATACTTAAATGATTGACGTTCGGAGGATCCCCCTCATTCCCCTTAACTGCCGCTAGGTGGTGCTGTACACCTACACAGTACACACCTTAGAAATGTAATGTTTTGTAATAATAATAAAAATCTACAAAGTAACTAGTAACTACATTTTCAAATAATTGTAGTGGAATAAAAGTATTGGAAATTCTCAAAAGTAAACTTAAGTACAGTACTTACCCATTTAGGACTGAGGCCAAATATTCTAAAAACACTAAATACTGACCCAAGTTTACTGAAAAACTTCAAATAATTATTCAAAGGTTTCAACAATGTTATGTTGCTATATAGGCCTACTGTACATAACATGAACCCCAAAAGGGGATCCCGTCCGGTAAATGTATAGGCTACTTTTACTTTACACCACTGTGATCAACACATGTTAATTGGGACACCTGTAGGAATAGTTTGTGTTCAAGGTTTAATTTGCTTCCAGCTGCAGAACAACTTGAATATGTTAATAATACTTCCCTGGAAAATACTCTTTTTCATAACTCTGGGGGTTTTAGACAATAAAGTGCAGACAGTAACTACATTTTTGGACACCCTGACTTATTTGCGTATCCCAAAGGTCAAATTAGCCTTTGTGATTTTGGGGGATAAACAATTAACTCAAGAACATATTTACAATTAGTGTAATATCACTTATTTGCTGATATGTCATTTGGCTGACCAGTTGAACTTGAAACACTTAAACCCAATATCAGCCATTTCCCCCCTAGAGTTACTGCACTTTGGCTTTGTAGGGCACTACAACGATAAAAGTCCTACTGTGAAAATTCTTGATTTGGACCCAGTATTTATCAAAACAGTAAAGTACTTCAACATTCAATATTCAAGATGTTTATTCCATACATTTCATACAGGCACGAGTGTAACATTATTTGGTTTGGCTTCTTGACATTGATGCAACAATAATAAACAAGATAAGCAAAAGATAAGAAATTAGCAAGTTAAAAAAACATCTAAATCTACTTATATATATATATATCACACTGTGAGGTGACGTTGTAAGGCATTAGTAAGGCAAGTGCATTAGTAAACAAACAATTTCTGTTATCTTATCCTAACCCCAAACATCCCTGAAGAGAAAAAAGAAACTGTGCTGAGATCAGATCTCATCACAACCTGTAATTCACTGTTCCATTTGCTTCTGTTCTGTGTTCATATAGGAACAAAAAAAGAACACATCTGGATACCTTATTTATGACAGTGGAGGGTCCATTCTTAGTTCTTACACTGTCAGAGTTCAATTTGCTAAGCACAAGGCAGAGTACGTGTGTGACCTAATCCAGTCATTTTCCTGTAGAAACATTAGAAACTATTACTATGCAAACCGTGAGGTTTGAGGTCAGATGTAGAGTTTCTGGCCGGCTCCATATATGCAGATCTAGGTGATGATCCAGACTTCTCCATGTATGGCTAGGTTTGATGAGCGTGTCACGAGGCGTGACGGACAGACGGACGGGACGGACTGACTGACTGGGAGGTTTTCATAGTAATCTGCGACCTATGGTCGCAATAAAATAGTAGTGCAACATCACCTGAATCATTCAAAATACGAAGTTATTGATTACTGTAAATTAAATATCCTAATGGGAATGGCATAGACTGTCACACTCACCAATACCGATACCAGCATTTTAGGCAGTATATTGGCAGCTTTTCCAATACTGGTATCTGTATCGGAACAACTGTGAAAATGTGGTCACGTGCGAACGCTTGGGGATGACCATCCCGGAACCCCATCATCAGCAGGTCTCTCTCTCTCTCTCTCTCTCTCTCTCTCTCTCTCTCTCTCTCTGTTCAGATCCATCTGGTCTCACTGTCAGCAGGTTGTCACTGAGTGTCTGTGAATAGAGAGGTAGAACTCAATGTCAGCTGCCGTCCATATCTAATGTGTTTGTTTGCAGGGAAAATATGATATGAAGAAAGAAAGAAACTCAACAGAATTGAGGATGATGAAGTAAAAAGTCACACTGTGTGAAATGAGGGCGCCCGCTGTGGCTGCCACATGAAAAAAGCTATGTTTCTATGTCAGTGGTTCTTCGATTTTTCAAAAATAGCAGACCTACAAGCTCGTAGCGCGCCACTCGGTGGCGCGCTATGAGCTTGTAGATCTGCTATTTTTCAATAGCTAAAGCATAACATAATGCTAACACCAAAAGGGGTTCCCGCCCAAAATGGGTTAAAGCAAACATTAAAAGTCTGCCACATGACGTCACAGTCATATGGCACCCACTGTGGCACCCACGACTACGTCATAGTAAATGTATTTTGCCACTGACTTGGCCTAAAAAGTATATACGGAATAAAACGTTCTGTAAAAAGTGCATATACTTGGCTGCCACATCATCGTCATGGGGTCACACACAAAGCCAGGTGTTGGAGAGGCCAGCGCCGCTCAAACAAACCCCTTTCTTGATTGATTGACATTTTATATTGAAATATAGATATAGCAAAATAGAAAGTATTCACATAATTCAAAAGGATATACAATACATGGTAAAGCTTCTTTTTTTATATTTTTATCACTGACAATGATGTACTGTGTCAATCTGGTCTTTATCAATGTTAGAAACCAGTACACAAGAGTACAAAACGGTACATACATTATTCCAGATGAACAAAACTCCCCCCTCCTCGCCCCCTCACTTGAATTGTTTTCCCACATGTCCTACAACATATACCGTATATGTGTTTTGCAAACCGGTGTGAAACAATGATTGTCGTATTCAGTGGACCCTAATGAAGGCTCTGGGATCTCAAGCATTGGCACACGTTTATATATGGCAGGCGCTTTGACTATATCTTGTGTTATCCCATTAAGAACTGAGGCCGATTCTACAAATGTCTTCTCAACAGTTTTCTGGGAGGAAAAATCACTAGTTACCTCAGGCATTGAACTCCACCAAGAACAATACAAGCTCACCTTTTTCTGCAACCGTTTCAACTGAAGTCAAGCCACCACCAGTCCAGCATCCTGTTAAGCACAGTTATATCATATAATCTAATCTCTGAGTGCTATTGAACAATATAAATCTCGCATGGTTCCACCTATAATATGAAGACTCTTCTGTGCCTCTCCCACCACACAAGACTGAACAGTGCCACTAATACTGACACTATAGGCTTTTGCATGTCAACCTACAGTACTACTACAACATAATATTACTTCACACACACACACACACACACACACAGACACAGACACACACACACACACACACACACACACACACACACACACACACACACCTCTTACCTGGGTCAGTGGAGCCCCTGTCATCACGTGGTTATATGAAATATAACGGGAAACATAGAAATGGAAGAATGAAGACAAGACAAAGAAAATGAGAAATAGAATTAATTACAGTGACAAAATAGAATTAATAGAATATAATCCCATTGATATTCCTATGGACATAAAGGCTTGGACAGTATCAATATACTATATGTATGCTGAATGTGTGTGTGTGCGTGCGTGCGTGCGTGCGTGCGTGCATGCGTGCGTGCGTGCGTGATTTAGATAGATTTCCTGCATAAACAAATGTGAACAATTAAGTTTCTTACCCTGGTTGATCTCTTCTTCACCTGAAATAATATGAAATATTGGATTACTATATTATCATCAATGCTTGTGTATAACTCATGTGCTTACACACAGTCAACAGTTGCATGCATGCAGACAGTTACTTTCCACCACTAGCGTGGAATACTGTACATAAGTACATTTACTAACTAGGTACTGTAACTATGTAGAGTAGAGTAGAGTAGAGTTTATGTATTTTGGTCATTAAAAAACAATACAGTGCCTGCTTTGTGTTTTTTTTGCAAAAAGAAATATTGACCAAAAAGGTGTAGGCTGAAGCCTAAGCTTATTGTGCCTACCCTTCTAACAAATAATACAACAAAGCAAACAACAGTAGTACGTAAGTAATTAAGTAACAGTTTGACGTATTTTCTACTTTACTGAAGTACTTCCAAATTATTTTACAAACTGCAAAGTTGTGTTTAATAGCATTGATTTATATATTTTTTTTTAATAACAGCAACGAATATCACTTGAACACTTCGACACTAAGCTACCACTGTTCCACGCACACACTTACCGTGTTGTAATTTGCTAGAGCCGGTGATTTCTCCTGTCGAAGCAGAGATGTGAGACAATGATTGATCAGTACATATAGTATAAAATACCAGGAAGACGCCCTGAGGTCGAGAAGCGACCTCGCCCTTTATCCGCCTGGGTGACGGCAGACTGCTGTGCGAGCGCTGGTGCTTTGGCATGGGGGGTCAGATCAATATTATGGAATGTCAGACCAGGTCAGGGTGGCCGTGGGGGCAGTGTCTTGAGTGTACAGGGTTTGATGAGGTCAGATCAACATATGGAATGTCAGAACAGGTCAGCTCCATATATGGAGATCTAAGGGTGGCAGTGGGGGCAGTGTCTTGAGTGTACAGGGTTTGATGACGGCCCAGGTAGAGCCGGGCCTTAATTTTCGGGCCTGTTGAGAACTCTAGTTTTCGCCGGCTGCCGGGCGTGGCTGCACTAATAACTTTGGGGCGGGCCCATCTAGAGTGTGAATGGACAGGTACTGTATGAGTGATGAGTCAAAAGGGAGACATCAAAGATGAAGGACAGGTGGTGAAGGATCTAAGGGTTTGAGGTCAGATGTAGAGTTGCTGGCCGGCTCCATATATGCAGATCTAGGTGATGATCCAGCCTTCTCCATGTATTTGATGAGGTCAGTGTCGTGATTTTTTCATATTATTGAGACGGCGATATATGGTGGTGTGACGTGTCACGAGGCGTGATGTCACGAGGTGTGACCATATATGGAGGCGTAATGGCCTACAGTCGCAATAATTAATTCAATTGATTTTTTAAATATTAATAATAATAATAATAATAATAATAATGAGGATAATAATAATATCAAATCAGTTCAAGACTTACCAGTTTGGGTCTTCTTTTTCCAGTAGAGAAATCCCAGTATTGCTGCCAATAATACGATAATAATCACTGTAATAACAATCCCTGCAATCCCTCCTGGAGTCAGAATCACACCCTCTGAAAGACAATGAAACAGAGACATGACACAACTGTTCATCATAATCAATCAATCAATCAATGGCGGTAATTTGGTTCAAGTTAATAATGAAATATATTCATATTTACCTGAACAAACAACACTAGCTTCTGCGCTGTGATAACACTTGTCCTTTCCGATCCCTGCATGTCTGCACTCGGAGAGCCTCGATTCGTTGCCCGAACAGCTGACGTCAGTCAACCAGGTTTTCATATAACCATGTTCAAAGCTGGATGACAGTGGTCCTGACACGGCCCATCCACAGTTCAACTGTCTACACACAACCTGGGCGGCGCTCAGATCCCAGTCTTCACCACACACCGTCCCCCAGATGTTGGAGTAGTAGATCTCCACTCGGCCAGAACAGGAGTTTGGGCCACCGGCGATCCTCACTGCATAATCTGAATAATCAATAGAGTGAGAAGAAACACATATAAAGCCCAGGCGGTGGCGTAACCGTCTGGGCACCCGACTGGTAATCCAGTCGCAGTGTGCCACGGGTTCGACTCCCGAGCCCGACACGGCCTTTACTGCATGTCTTCCCCCATCTCTCTCCCGTTTCCTGTCAGCCTACTGTCTGTCCCTTCAAAAACCAATAAAAGGCGTAAGCCGCAAAAAAAATATCTTTAAAAAAAAAAGAAACACATATAAAACATGACAATTAGCAGCCCGAACAAAACATTCTATAGCAGTGGTTCTCAAAGGTGGCGGACGCATGTGTAGTGGGATATGTAGTGTAGTCATTAGGTCATTTCTAAGCCTGGGGATTGCCAATTTGTAAGCAACCGTTTAACTTCTTCCACTTTGAATACATTTGTACTTTTTCAGCATCAGTTGATGTTCTTAACCACAATGAGTAACATGCATTGTTTCTCTTTGTTGTGGACACAGTTCTTACCAGTATATTATAAATACATTCTATAGGGGTTTTTTTTTTAATAGGGGAAAAAATGAGATTAGATGCAGTTTACCTGGGCTTGCATTTAAGACTAGATTCACTGTTTTTATTGGTTCATCTTTTTATTCACTTTCTTTGTGTGTTTTATTGTCAGTAGAAATCTCTGCAGTACAGTTAGCTAACATAAGCATAATATAGTTTTAACCCATTGATGCCTGAGGCCGAATCTGGGAACGCCTTCTAGGGCCTGACCTAAGGTTTCTAAAAACCTTCAAATTCTGATTAATAATTTTTTAAATAGTTATGTTGCTACATGTATAGCAATAGCTGATGAGATGCAGAGATCGCGCAGGCATCAAGGGTAGAACAACGTATACGTTGCATCAGGCATCAATGGGTTTTAACCGAACATGCATTTTGTCCAAGACCAAGTGGGCTTTGTCCACTTTGTCCTCTAAAAAGAACAAACCTGCCGTTACCACAGGTAGCCTGATCAGCTCCATTTCATTCAGACAATTTATTTAACACATACAAGCACTGCAGTTAATGATATATGTCAGGAGTCTTCAATGTGTTGGTGTAAACGTGTTTACACCAAACCTCTTTGCCTAAAATATTTTCGGAGAATATTCCCCTCAGAGTAGGGATGCTAAAGTTTAAGTGGTTAATGTAAAAACAGAAAGAAAAAAGGTTCCTATCACACAAAGATTTGGCGGCCCCCCTGTAGGAACTCTGTGGACCCCCTGTTGAAGACCGCTGATATATGTAATTATATTTACCGTCACAAACAACACCAGCATCGTTGGTGTGAAGACAGTAGTGCTTTCCGATCTCTGCGTGTCTGCACTGTGAGAGACTCGATTCGGTGCCTGAACAGTTGACCTGATCCAACCAGATGTCACCAGAACCCTGTCCGAAGCGTGCCACCCCAGGTGCCGACAGAGCCTTTCCACAGGATAACTGTGTACAGACAACCTGCACATCGTTCAGATCCCAGCCATCGTCACACACCGTCCCCCAGCCGTCGTCACCGCTGTCACCATATTTCATCTCTACTCTGCCAGAGCAGGATTTTGGGCCACCGACCAGCCTCACTGGATAACCGCCTGAGTGAGAATAACAAAACAAAACGTAAAAATGTAAATGTTTACGTTTTGAAATACCCTCCGCATATCATGCAGGATTGTCCTGCGATTTGAAATGAGTCTGACACTTGCACTGTACATTGCTGCATTGTGAAATATACATTAATATCAAAGACCTTCTAAAAGTAGTATATTCACAGTATACTTCAAAGTAATAGCTGAAAGCCGGACATTTTACTCATAAAAATTGGTCTGCGACCGAAACATGTGGTCCTGACCCCACTGTTTGGGGAAAGAGTGATTTAAACTGCTTTTGCTAGAAGCTTTTGATACCCCAAAACAAAGCTTGAATGGCCAGCCCTTTCATATATTTACCCTCACAAACAACACCAGCGTCGTCACTGTGTTCACAAATGTGGAGTCCGATTGGCATATGATGGCAGTGCGAGAGCTTTGATTCCGTGCCTGCACATCTGACATGAGTCAGCCAGATGTTTCCGTCACCCGGTCCGAAGCGTGCCTTCCCCGGTGCCGACAGGGCCTTTCCACAGCCCAGCTGTTTGCACACAACCTGGGCGTCATTCAGGTCCCAGAGACTGTCACACACTGTCCCCCAGGTGTCATTATAGTAGGTCTCTACTCTGCCGGAGCAGGAGTTTGGGCCGTTGACCAACCTCACTCGATCAACTGTGAGAAGAAAGAAACATGCAGTACAAACTTGAAACTTAAGCAGCAATGCTGCTTAAATGCCTCCTTGCAGAAATGCCTCCCTACACACATGCAGGACTGTCCTCATAATAGAGTATACTAACTTTGCTGAGCAACCACAAAAAATGAATATATTAAGTGTCATCTACTCTACTGTATATGCTAATATGAGGAATCTTTCCACTACAGTATTAATAATATGAACTAATATGAACATGATGTCCCTGCCCACCACCAAAGAAGTTTGTGAGTTCGGCTTTGTACACTATTGTTGCATCTTGTGTACAGGTACATAAGAGTAAAACTAATCTTGGTTTGGCTTCCTTCAGTTCCTTCCTGCAGTTAATAATGATATAATGTATTAATATTTACCTGAACAATAAACTCCAGCATCTTTATGGTGATCACAGCTGTTGATTCCATACCCTAGATGGTTGCTGTCACACCGTGAGAAACTAGATTCAGAGCCGGCACAGTTGACAAGATCCAACCAGATTTTCCCGACACCCTGTCCGAAGTGGGCCGACCGTGGTGCTGCCATGGCCCATCCACAGTCCAACTCTCTACACACCACCTCAGCATCGTCCATGTCCCACTGGTTGTCACACACCGTCCCCCAACTGCCATTATAGTAGACCTCCACTCTGCCAGAACACTTGTTTGGGCCACCGGCCAACCTCAATGCATAATCAGCTGTGTGAGAAGAAAAAAACATAAAAACATGAAGATTAGAAGCCTGAAAGAAATATACACTTACCTTATTGATGACACCATTCTGCCTCATGCAGTCATATTACTGCATAACTAATTACTGACTCCATACTGCCTTATACTGCCTTATTACTGACACCGGCCTTGCAAACGGGGAGCGAGGAACGCACACGTTGTTGCCTGGATCAACGACAGGTCTGCTACAGGTCTGCTCAAGAGAGAGTATTCCCTATACTGCCTTATCACTGAATACAGGTACATACTGGCTTACACAGCCTTATTCAGTGGTATTATTGACTCCCTGTTGCCTTATTACTGCCTACTGCCTCCATACTGCCTTATGCAGCCTTATTACTGCTCTACTGCCTTACTTTCCAGTACCACTGCCTCTTTTTTCCTCTCTCCCTCACTGACACACCTCTGCTATATTGGTTTGTCCACTTATGACTCAATGCTCTCGCTGTAGGAATAGGAATTAACAAATTAACACTACACAATATACATTATGCAGGCTGTGAAGGCCCCCATTGCAGCCCCGGTGGCCCAATGGATAAGGCACTGGCCTCCTAAACCAGGGATTATGGGTTCGAGTCCCATCTGGGGTGAGTGATAGCAGAGTGGCGCAGTGGAAGTGTGCTGGGCCCATATCCCAGAGGTCGATGGTTCGAAACCATCCTCTGCTAACAGACATTTGAAAATAATGAACAGGTAGTGGTAGGGGTGCTTAAACATCCTGATCCTGCATCATCACATTCTGTGCTCAGCCAATCAAATCATCACATTCCGTGCTACGGACGGACGCACGCACGCACGCATGCACGCGCACACGCACCAGCTGTGTTGATCAGACTGTTGTTTTTAGAGAGAAATGTCTCGCAATATGAATATTACGACTGCTTGAGCAACCATGGAGCGATCCAATATTAATTTTAAGCATCATAATCTATTCTAATAT
This sequence comes from Electrona antarctica, assembly GCF_951216825.1. NCBI lineage: Eukaryota > Metazoa > Chordata > Actinopteri > Myctophiformes > Myctophidae > Electrona > Electrona antarctica. The sequence goes on along the minus strand of NC_136802.1, from coordinate 26,462,881 downwards.
GAGAACAATAGGCGGTTTACCTGGGTCAGCAGTAACAGTCTGTATGAGCAGGACCAACACAACACCTGACACTCTCACCATGGTTCACCTCCTGGAGATCAAATAAAATATTTGGTCACATTACACTGATTACAGTAATGCAAATATGGCAATTGCCAGCCTCTAGCGTTCACATTCAAACTGGGAAAGCATCCGTGTCATTTTAGATTTTAGACCTCAGGTCTCGATGGGTTAACAACATATTTAGTTTTTTATGCCTATTTAATGCACCTCTGAATGTTATTTGCAGATTAATCCGATTTCTAGAACACGACAGACAGTGCATCTCAATCTACACCAGTCCATCTACATGTGACACGCATGTTATAGACATTATTTATTTTATTTTTGTCAACAACCCTACATTACATTACATCCCGAACCACTTTAAAGCCTCGCTATGTCACTTTTTAAATGAACAATAACATGCAATTTTGTCCAATATGTATGGAATAGTATGTTAATACAATATAACTTATGGTTGGTTGTATGTTTTCTCCCTGCTCTTCTATTGAAACATTTAGATTGTGTGGTCAGGTCATGTCAAGTCACGAATGTCACGAATTTTGACATGATTGTCAACATTTTATTTTTTCCCCGAGCAAGCGTCTGGCTATATCGGTTCAATGGAAAGCATTTTAGGAAATGTCTGATGCAGGTTAGTTGTAGCCTGGGTAAACCCCTCCCCCTCGCCAGATTTGCATTCTGCCTGAGGGGAGAATGAAATGTTGTCCAGCAGGGGGAGTGGGTTTACCCAGGCTAGGTTAGTTGAGGACACATTGTCACACAGTCATGCACGCACACACGCACAGTCGAATAGGGCAGTGGGTGTGGTTGTCTGTTTCCACTGAAAAATCGGCCATTCGTTTTTCCTATAGAGATCCAGGATCTTGGTGAATCATGACAAAACCTCATGATTCACCACAAAACCTCATGATTCACCAGGATCCTGGAAGGCTTGACTCTATAGGGCTTAAAATAATGTAGATATTTTTGTAAATCTCTATGGTCAAAAATGAATGCGCGATTTTTCAGTGGAACCAGAAAACCACACCCACTGCTGCCCTGCTATGCTATGTAGCATGCCCTTGGATCAGCAGCCAGATGTATTTGATCGAGTAGCCTACGTTTGACTGAGCAAAAAAAAAAAATACATCTATGATAGTGATTGATAGGCTTTGCGAAGGCTATAGCACACATGCACATATCCCCTGGCCCAGTGCTTACAAGCACTGGACCAGGGCTAACATGCACACATCCCCTCCCCTCCCCTGGACAGTCTTATGCCTACCCAAATATTGCCAAAAACTAAGTAGGCCTAGCCTAAAAATGCTCACTTTATAACGAAAACAAAAAACAAATCCATGACTAAAACTGCTGCAGTGCTGTAAATATTGAATAATTAAAGTATAAAAGAGTGTTACCTGTCACAGATGTGTTGTAAAAAAAAAACTGGTCCAATTTATGAGGGAAATGTGTTATCCAGATTGATAATTTTACGGTACGAACATTGAGTGAGTTGGAATCCTATATGGTTGGAAGGAATTAGATTTCAGCGCTGCCGTGCATGCAGAAACCTGAAATCAGACAACAATGACAAACATGATGCTAAAATATGCTTCAGTTATGCTTCGTTGCAAGACGGTGTCGCGCCATAGTGTAGACCCTACAAGCACACACCGCGAGGGCTTGGAAGTCTGAACGCTTTGTTCCTTCAGAGTAGGCTACTGGACGTGGAGTTTTACTTTTCACTTTCGACGGCCGGGTTCAGGTTGAACACAAATCGCGTTTCTTTTTGTTTCAGTGCACTGCAGACTGCAGTCACACACTCACACAGTGCAGTGCACACACCCATCCGGTGTAGCGGGGATACGGAACCGTTCTGCGTGCGTTTCCGTCTTGCCGGTGACTCGAATCGATCGGTAGTGGTACAGAATAGTAGCCTATGTTACAAATTACAATATGAAATTAGTTTTGCCATTGTCAACGGATCTGAGATTCTGAGCGTCTTATGATTTCCTATTTATTTTCAATTAATTTGCGTTTGTAAATGTGCACGCCCCTCTGCCAGTGCCAACTCTACATGCACTTCCTCCACTTTGGTTGCACTGCACCCATGCGCAACAACAACACAGCAGCAGCAGACCGCGTGTGTGTGTATTTACTTTATGATGAATTCCTGTTCTGTTCTTTGATATAGAAGTGTCTATTTGTACGTCTCTAAATGTTTTGATGTGTGTGTGTGTGTGTGTGTGTGACACACACACAGACACACACACACACACACTGTGCGCGCGTGTGTGTGTGTGCGCGCGTCGTGCGTGCGTTGAGAAAGTGCAGGTTATTTTCAACACTGAAACACATTAGTATTAGTCAGATAGCCTACTCAGATTTCACAATAAGGTAAACATTGAGTGTGTGTGTGTGTGCGCGTGTGTGAGCGCATAAAATGATTTTGTAAATATTTGGTTAACTGAGAACAAAATGTGACAAATGAACAAAACTTACCCATGTGGTACGTGCATTTGGTTAGATTTGTAGGGTAAGGCTACTCTCAGAGTTAACACAGATGTGAGTTCCCTTTAGTTTTTATTGGGGCATTTTCTATCACTACATATCACTACACAAGTGGTTAAGGTTAATGTAGGCCTGTCTTCTACAATTGTATTGGAGTAAAAGTACAATATATTGTCCTCTGAGATGTAGTGGAGTAGAAGTAAAATCAGTGGGAATTGGAAATACTCAAGTAAATATACAAATACCTCAAATTTGACTTAAGTACAGTACTTAAGTAAATGTACTCAATTACTTTCCACCACTGACAAGTAGATACAGTGAGGTATGCCATATATACCGTATAATGACATCATGATCTTAATATCAATTGAAAGGGGATTAAATAGAAAACAAAACAACACAACTTGAATTGTATCATTCATGTTACTTATTGCGAAGGTGACCATTTTGTTGATGAAAACTGCCATACGAAACCACACAACCATATATGGTCAAAGGGAATTTAAGAAACTACTCCATATGATCAGATTAACCCCATTCAAACCGGGAAAGCATTTGTATCGTAACTATCGTTTTAGATTTTTGCATTGGCTATTCAAAAATAGCAGATGTGCGAGCTATCAGCTATTGTTGAACATTTTTAAACCAATTTAGAAGACATTTGTAGAATCGGCCCTCAGGTCCTCTAGTGAGTCAAACATGAGTCAACAACATGGTAAACAGAAAGTTACCAGAAGTTGTGGGAGGGGGCCAAAGTAAACCCTGTGATGACATTGTGATGACTCAGTTGTTTATCGACCTGTCTCCCCTTGGAGGTCTTCAAATTGACAGACAATCAGCGAGGGCTCACCAAAAAGTAGAGGAAGACAGCAAAGGCAAAAGATGGAACGACAGAATATACTCCTCTGTCTCGGCTTGTTTGTCGTGGCCTCAACCATGGTAAGAATGTGCTTTCATTTATTTATTTTTAAGTTATATTTTTTAGGCCTTTTCTGCCTTTATTGATAGGTATACAGTAGACTGAGACTGGGAGAGAGATGAGGGGGTGACACGCAGCAATCTGTCGTCAGGTTGCTTGGCACCTATAGGCTAGATTAACAGCCTATAGGTGCCAATAATTTTCTTTCTTTTTAAATTCTTGTCTTGTCTAAATGTAACTTTTTGATTTTTCTTTATATTTTTCAAAATCCTTTTTTTTATTTTTTTATTATTATTATTATTTTGTACTCATTCTTCATTACTTTGAAAGTGTTTCTGCATTTGTATGCTGTTTTTGTGGCCTATTTTACCATTCTGTTGTAGTCATTTGCACCGTCTGTAAGCAGGTGCAAATTACTGAACAATATTCCTTTAAATGTCGTACAATTCTCCTGGACTATATGGTTGTATGATAACCAAGTCTTCATAAACTTACACTTCACTAAACTTACTACACGTGTTATTGAACATGATCGTCTGTTTCAAGTTGTGGTTCATTAAAATCAGGTACCCTGAGTACCCAGGTAACTCTGAGAGTGTAAATGGAATCAAATGGACCTGTGAGGGTTCATTTGGCTCCATTTGCACACTCAAAGTTACAGACCTGTAAGTGTCCATTTGGTTCCATTTGCACACTCAGAGTTACAGACCTGTAAGTGTCCATTTGGTTCCATTTGCACACTCAGAGTTACAGACCTGCAACCATTTGGTTCCATTTGCACACTCTCAGAGTTACAGACCTGTAAGTGTCCATTTGGTTACAAACTTCCAACCATTTAGCTGGGGAGGTTCCTGTGAGGTTAGGTTTAGGGTTTGGGTTTTGGGTAGGGTGTCAGAATAATGCCTGTCGGACTGTTAGTACGTCGGACCCGGACCAAACACATGCACCCATGAGAACCTCCTGCATTAAATGCACTGAAATCTGAAAAGGGTGCATTGATTGCTGGAAAGGGCGGAATGGGCTATATGCACATAGCCTGGTTAATAAACCAGACCGAATCAGCCGTTGGCAAAAGAAAATTAGCCTGCAACCGTGACAGTGTTGTGTGATATTAGTCTGGCTTATTAGCCAGGCTAATATGCACACAGAATGACTCTTCCGACTTCCTGGCCGCTTCCCTACTTACACACTAGGTTACCGATGATCCTAATTAAGGCTCTGTTCCATTTGGTTCTTCCATTTGGTTTTGGATCACGGACTAAAATGTTTGGGAACCACTGCAGTATATAATGTAACAATCTCCCATAATGTCATTTGGTTCCATCTAATCTAGTCTTCCCTCACCTCATCTCATTGCAGGCAGTAGTGGTGGACCCCAGGGGGTCTCGTCCCATGGAGCATGGCACCAAGGCAGACAAATGTGACACACAGAAGGAATGGCCCTTCTGCACAGACGATGACTGGGTAAGAAACATGTTTTTTTTCCTTTTGTATACATCAATTAGTTAATCCATTGTATTGTTTTGGTTAGGTGATCACGAACTGGATATGTACAAGATATGTACTACAAAGATATATTTAAATTGGCAGATGACGTCTTACGTTGTCATTTACTGCACTAAACAAACATTAAAGTCTCTGTCCTTAGTTCATAGTCTTGGCTGGCAAACAAATGACAGTATAACCGCCCTAAACAAACATTAAAGTCCATAGACTTGGCTGGCAAACGTTTTTTTGTTTGGGGGCACTTCATTTTTCAAACCCCCCAATGTATAACAAATACTCGCCTATTAACACATATATTACCTTGTATTTCTATTACTATTATATAACTATTCAATTAATTTGAAAATGTATATATTTATAATAATCATGAAGAACATAGATTTAACATTTGTAAAATATATTAAAATATTGATAGGGTAGGCCGAGTACTGGCCAATCTAGACTGGAGGGGCACAAAGTCCAATCTGGGTGGGCATTGCCCCCCAATGCCCCCCCTGTAGAGCCGCCGCTGTCTAAACAAACATTAAAAGTCCATAGACATGACTGCCACATTATGTAATTTTGGAAAGCCATGCATGCATTGGAGGGGCTAGTGCTCCTCCACAGGCAGGCAGGCAGGCAGGCAGGCAGGCAGGCAGGCAGGCAGGCAGGCAGGCAGGCAGACAGACAGACAGACAGACAGACAGACAGACAGACAGACAGACAGACTGACAGACAGACAGACAGACAGACAGACAATGCACTTTAAGTTTAAAAACACAAATGTTTTGGACCTCTCTCTCAATCCTCTCCTTCTGTCCACCCCCAGACTGTTAAGTGTCCGTCCGGTTGTCGTATTCAAGGTCTGATGGACAAGTACGACCACGAGCTGCTGAAGAAAATAGAGAGCATCCGGAAGCTGCTGGCCGAAAGCCAGGCCAGCCACCG